>NC_056728.1:1485067208-1485152208 GCF_019279795.1 Protopterus annectens | reverse complement strand
AGTACTTTGATATAAAGTCTCAGAAACTGACATGTCTATAAAATCTTTGATCAATCTTTTCATGCAGGTAATACCACAACAAACACACACTCCTAATAGGAGTAATCCCACACAAATGGCAATCAGGACGTTCATTAGGATGCTACCCCACCCCCCCCAAACAAATTCTGGAAAAAGTCCGTTAGTGGGTTTGGGCCTGGTTTGGTCATGGCCGACACTTGCAGAATCACCTCAAGATGGTCGTTTATCTCATGCTGGTTGTCAGGAATATACAAACAGCACTCCTCTTTTATTAAAATGCACGTACCACCTTTTGCCACTATGGTGAAGTCAAGAGCCATGCGGTTTTGAAGCACCACAGTTCTCATAGCGTTCAGTTCATCAGTCATTAATTCGAGAGCAGAAAAAGTTGCATTACTCATTACTTTGAGAAGTTTGGACAGTTTTCTCAGCTCTCAAATCGATTTCACTGTGCCATATGCAGGGGCTATACCTGCCCACGATATAATAGTGTCACTCAAGTCCATGTGTGTCAGTTTATCTTTGTTTTTCATGGAATTATGGTTTCTCCAGCCTGCTTCGATTCGTCCCACTGGATTTTCAGGCCTTCTGACTGGATTTCCGGTATTCTTGGTGATCTCTCTGACATTTCAAATGTTTCCCTGAGGCAAGACTGCAGTGTGTCATATGGCCGGAACCAGGTAACCCAAAAACAACTAACGGACCAGTTCTCAGGTAACCATTTGTATGCCTTTTTCCCACAAACAAAATAACAATTCTCTACTTTAGTATTAATATACACTTGCCCAGCATTTTCTTATCAATAATAGATAGTTGTTTTAAAAGAACAGGATTACGTTGTATCTCATCAATAGTCTTATGGATCGACTCAAGATATGAGTCATAGTTTGCATCACAGATATAACCTGCATTATTGGCTTTGGTATAACATTTGTAAGGAACAGTCACATTACAATTACTCCAACCTACCTGAACAGTATCATTTTTGTAAAAACATACAATTCCCTTTTGTGTAACAGGCAGGTACAATGCTATTTTGTCTTGTGATTTTACAGTCGTAGTATCAAAAAGCAAATTTTCCCAGGTCTCATTGACCCCTAGGGGGACAGCAGTCATTAATAATCCCCCATATGCTGTTGGTATAGCTGTGCAGATCCAGCAATTCGAAACATTAAAAGTTTCAGCATACACATATTTAATTGCTTGGTAAGTGTTAAAGTTCGGATGCCAGTCTATGAATGATTCACGTTTATTCAGTTCAGCTCGTGTGGCTGGAAAAAGGAAAGGCCACAACAAAAAGATTAATGTTATCAGTATGGCCAACAGAATGATCATACAATACTTCTGAGGTTGTTCAGCATTACTATTTGCTCCGTATCTGGTCATTCTGTTCTTGTGTAACAGTAACAAGTTTTTTGTCCAGTTCAAAGTTTTTAACTAATTTACAGTGTGTCAGATGAATCCAGGATACTCGCTCTGCGATCTTGACTGCAGTGGGTGTTGACAGTAGCACTTGGTACAGCCCTTCCCACTTCGGTGTGGTCCAATTTCTTTTCTTAATAACCTTCACCCAGACCCATGTGCCTGGGACTACTGCTGCTTCCGATGGTCTGGTTTGTTCTTTATCTGAAACAGAATTTAACTGCAAAAGTTGTTTATTACTTAAAAGTCGTCTCATATATTCTGCAAGTGAACTGTCAGCCTCCTGGCCTGCAGGCATGAGAGGTTTCCACTGACGTATATAATATGCCCTCCCAAACAGTATTTCAAAAGGAGTTAACCCCTTTGCATTTGGAACAGTTCTCATGCTCAACAGTGCCAGAGGCAGGCAGTGCACCCAGTTCTTCTGTGTCTCACTAATCAATTTCCTAAGTTTGTTTTTCAAAACCCCATTATGGCTCTCTACTAATCCTGCGGATTGGGGGTGGTATGCACAATGGTTCTTTAAGGAAATTCTGAAATTTCGGCTCAACTGTTGTATGGTTTGATTTACAAAGTGTGTGCTATTGTCACTGTAGATCTTTTCCAGTATGCCAAATCTAGGAATAATTTCTTTAACAAGCACTTTTGCAACAGTAGCTACATCTGGATTTTTGGTTGGAAAAGCTTCCACCCATTTGGAAAACATATCTATAATGACAAGACAATATTTCTTATTTTCACATTTGTTTAGTTCTATGAAATCCATACAGATAGTATGGAACGGGTATGGTGGTGTTGGAAAACTCCCTTGCTTAGGCTTCAGTGCCCCTTGCGCATGATGCCTGTTACAAACATGGCATGCTGCACAAAAATTTTTTGTGTAGTTTGTAAATCCATATGCAGTGAACACTCGGTTCACTAACTGTACCATCCCCCCTGTTGAGACATGGCACTGCCCATGGCTCAATAAAGCTGCATATCTAAACAAGTTAGACGGCAAAATTGGTTTTCCTTCTTTGGAGATGTACAGCCCTTTCTCAAGAATTGCTCCTCGTTTTATCCATTTCTGTTTTTCTACATTTGTAGTAAGTGTCTGCGTTGTTTTTAACATTTCTAAATCTAAAATCTCAGAAGGTTGTAATTCCTCACTCAAAAGAAATACTTCTGAAGCTGAAGCTGCCTGCTTTGCAGCTGTATCAGCTCTTGCATTACCTTTTGAAATCCTATCCTGTTGTTTGGTATGAGCTACACATTTACAAATAGCTACTTTCTGAGGTAACTGAATAGATTCTAACAAATCTAAAATAAATTGCGCATGATTAATCGGTTTACCAGTAGATGTTATCATTCCTCTATTTTTCCACTGTTGTGCAAAAACATGTACAGTGGAAAAAGTGTACTGGCTGTCAGTAAAAATGTTCACACATTTACCCTTTGCCAAGGCACATGCCCTTGTCAAAGCAATCAATTCTGCTGCTTGTGCAGATAAGTTGTGTGGTAAAGACTTTGTTTCTAAAATCTCAGTATCAGAAACTACTGCATACCCCACTAGATTCTGTCCTGTAGGACCCCTTCTGCATGAGCTGTCCATGTAATATGTCACCTCGGCATCATCCAAGGGAACATCCGTTAGATCTTTTCTAGGCAGTGTCTTTTGCTCAATCACCTGCAGGCAGCTGTGTGGTGTGCCATCCGCAGGGGTCGTGAGCAAGTTAGACAGGTTTAAAGTTGTACATCTTTCAATTGTCATATGAGGTTGGCTCAAGAGTATAGTCATACAGGAAAGATGTCTAGCAGGAGAAAGATATGTTACCTTTTCTTGCAGTAAAATAATTGTGACTGCATGAGGCACTCTCAATGTGAGAGGGTGGAACAACACTACTGAGGCCAAAGCCTGTACTGCCATTGCAGCTGCAACTACTGCTTGTACACAGTGGGGCAGGGATCACGCCACTGGGTCCAACTGTGATGAATAGTAAGCTATGGGGCATTGCTTATCCCCATGTTGCTGTGTTAACACTGATGTCATGTAACCTTGCTTACAATGAATAGTAAGCTATGGGGCATTGCTTATACCCATGTTGCTGTGTTAACACTGATGTCATGTAACCTTGCTTACAATCTACAGTTTGGAAAAAATGTTTATGATAGTCCGGTAATCCTAAAACTAATGAGGATGCTATCAGTTGTTTCAGTTTGCAGAAAGCTGATTCTGCTTCTGGTGTCCATTGCAATAAATCTTGTGCTGCCATAGGCTTCTTGTATATTAAGTTGGTCAATGTAGCAGACTCCAAGGCATAGTTTGGAATCCAACTCCGACAGAAATTAGTCATGCCCAGGAAGGACATCATTTCCTTCTTGATAGTCGGTTTGGGTGCTTGTAAAATTGCTATTTTCCTATCTTCATCTAATGTTCTGCCTTCTTTGGATATTACGTATCCCAGGTATTTAACCTACTTTCTCCAAAGCTGCAATTTGTTTTTGTTTACTTTATGTCCTTGAGTGGCTAGAAATTGTAGTAATGCTATTGTATCTTCTCTGCATTCTTGCTGGGTGGGGGCTGCCAGCAGGATGTTGTCTACATAAAGCAAAATTTGGCTGCCTCTTGGTGGGCTAAATCCTGCCAAGTTGCTTGCCATCTCCTGTGCAAATATTGTTGGGCTTTCACAATACCCCTGTGGTAGTCACGTGTATGTATACCTTTTCCCCTGAAATGTGAATGCAAACCAATGTTGGCTGTCAGGGTGTATCGGTATCGAAAAGAATGCATTGCTAATATCTACCACAGAAAAATACTTCTGTTGAGGCTTCAAATCATTCAATAGGGTGTGTGGATCTGGCACCGTAGGTGCTCTAGGTATTACTGCATCATTTACAGCTTGTAAGTCTTGGACCATACGCCATTCTCCGTTTGCTTTCCTAACAGGAAATAAGGGTGTGTTACGTGGTGAATCGGGAGATTCTACCAGTACTCCTTCCTTAAGTAAAGCTGCTATTATAGGTTTGATTCCTATTTCTGCATCCTTTCTTAAGGGATACTGTCTCTTTTGAGGTCTAAATGCTGATTTTGGCGTAATAGTAACTGGTCCTGCTGTACGAATTAGTCCTATATCTGATTTCCCTGTTGACCAGAGAGTTTCTGGTATGCTCCGTAAAGCTTTTTCTTCCTCTTCTAGTAAGAGTGCTAATCAGCTGTCCTCACTAGACTGCACGTGTACAGCTGGGTGTGTCTGCGTTATTCAATTTATCTTCTGCTTTTGTACTCCCTGTTCTGATAATTCTAACTCTGTTTGTTTTTCCCACTTTGTGACTTTTTCTCCAAGATCTGCCCATTTCACATTCTTGTCTTTAGTTAAACTAACATGTGGTAATCGATTAGATTTATAGAGTGCAAAGAATTCCTGGGGCAATGAACAGCTAACTACACTGTTCCTTTCTGTGTCCCAGTACAGATTACGTAATACTAATCTGTTTGCATAGTTTTTAAACAGTTCTTGCTCATATTCCTTATCAGATCCTGGTGTGCTACAATAATACAGAGTACAGTGCAACAAATGCTGTTTATCAGTGTCAAGGGAGGGGGACTTACTGATGGCTATGTTCATCAGTTCTTCGGTTACTGCCCCTGGATCAGTTGTAACTAAGTCCTGGCTGTACCAATAAAATGTTTCACCCTCCGGTCGCACCACAAAAGTGTCCATTTGTCGTTGTGCTTCTATACCCTGCATAGTCGGTACTACTTCTATGCCAAATATCTGCATAAGATCTCTGCCCAAAAGATTCACTGGGCATTTTGCAGAAACAACAATTTTGCTTTTCTGGGCCATCCCTGAAACAGGGTCAGTTATTGCTATGTTATAGGAGAGTGGCTCCCGATACAGCTGTCCATTAGCTGCTTTCACTAATATGTAATCAAGTGATTCTGAATTTTCTGGTAGTTTGAAAGGATGTATCAGGGTTCGTGAAGCCCCTGAGTCACACAGGAATTTAACTTCTCTCCACTCTACCAGAAGTGTAACTTCCGGTTTTGTGTCTGCTAAATAGAGCTCTAGGCTCAATAATGCTAAGTCCAAAATTTCACTTTCTTCACCATCGGTGATTTCTTGTACTTCCTCTATTTCTTCTATCACATTCTCTACTCCCTCTATCACATTTGCATTTGTCTTTTCTTGGTTATTCCCTTCTAGTGATTCTTGACTATCATATAATCAGTCCTCACCCTCCTTATCTTCCATGGCTATCTTCTTGTTTTGCTTGCAATCCCTTGCTAAATGTCCTTTCTTTCCGCACTTAAAACACTCACCCCTTTTCTTTCTCTCTTCAATCTCTTCTGACCGTTTATCAGATTGTTAGTTTCCCTGGGCATTTTCTTGCCCTTTTTTCCGGACTGTACTACATAAACTTCTGCTCCGTCTTCTACAGCAAATACTTGAGCTTTCTTTTTCTTTTTACTGTTAAAATGTTAAAATGCCTTTCGGCATGCCTAGCATATTCAAGTAGTGACTGTAATCTACTTGTACGATGGTCTACCATGTGCTTTGTAATAAAGCTGCTTATAGGCAAAATACTGCCTTTCAAAAATGCATTCTTTAATTGCTGCTCATATGGGGAATCATGTGTTTGATCTTCAGGTACCTGCATTCCACAATGGTTATTAAAACACTCTAATAATCTAGCATAATATCTGTCAACAGTTTCACCTTCCTGTTGAATGCATTGATTAATGCAAGTCCAGTCTGCCCTAGGCTTCCATTTCTCAGAGATTCGGTCTATGCCTTTCACTCTGTTATCCAGTTCTGCGTTGCTATGTGGGAGTGGCTTGTGTTCTGCGTCACGGGGATTCCAGTTGCCACTGATCATGTGCCAATCTGGACCTACGATCTGTCTTACTACTTTTTCTACTTCTTCTCCATTTAAATGATAACTTAACCTCATGCTCTGTAAGTCTTCTAAGAATTTTCTAAAATTAACTTTTGGATGGGGAATTCCCTCTGTGGCTTTCCGGATGTCTTCCGGTGTCCACGGTCTATATTCTAGGAGAGTCGGGTCCTGTCCTGCCTGTCCTGCCTGAGGATTTGGTACTTCTATGAGTGGACATATCTCTTCTTCACTCATAGCTCGTGAATTTTTATTTATTTCATATAACTCAATATCTCCTCTTAAGTTACATGTTCAAGGCCTAGTCTCGATGGGATCTCTAACATATGGTCTTGGCTTTGCGGTAACAGCCGGGTATAGCGGAGGTGGACCAGCTTGTCCACTCGTTTCATATTCTGGTGCAGGAAGCGGAGGGGGTGGAGGGGCTGATGCTATTACCAAATGATTGTCTTCTTTATCTAGAAACATAGCTTTTGAATTATTACTTTTTTGCTCCCTACGGTTTGCTTCCTCAATCCACCTGTGTGCCTGAGGAACACCCAATTGACGTTTCTTCTTTACCTGAGCTTTTGTGTCATCTTTAAGCTGTTTGACAAGTTTAATAAAAGAGGATTTTTCTAAATTGCCATTAAATTCATATTTATTAACCCATTTTGTATAGTATCTAACATTGTCAGCATGCTGTAATTGCATATATTTTGCATCTTCGGTTAGCGGTGGGTATTGGGAACTTTTTGTACACTTATTACCCATATTGTTTTGATTGTTAAAAAATGTTACGTAACCCTTCTTATTCTCATGTGGTACCACGGTTTCCTGTTTCACAGTTTATCTAGAATAACTGTCTTACCTATTCTGTTTCCCTGATCTATGACAAGACTGCAATCTTTCTGTCCCTGACTTGTACAAAACAAATCTCCTGACAGATATTTCCAATCAAGTCCCTGATCTAAAACAGAAAAAAGGTAAATCTCACCTTACCTGAGCCTCCGTGACTGACCCACTCCTGGTTCGTACAGTAACTCGTCCTCCAGTCGCAGATCAGAAAAGTGGCTGGCCTCTTTTGAATGATAATTCAGTCGGAGGTCTTTCAAAGCAGAAGAACCGATGTGGTTTTTTCCCCATATGGTTTCATGCCACCTGACCCATCTGACCTGAGGCGAAGTGAGAGTTTCCGGTCCGGCGTACCAATCTGTCAAAGGAAAAATAACTTCAAAATGATCAACACATGGCAGGTTCAGTTAAGGCACTTTAATCTTGCAGCAAGGAGACAAAAATGTGTAATACAGAGTTTGTCTAACTAGAATCAGGAAGTTAAACTATTTTTATACATTTCTTACAAGGTATTGCCTACTAAGCTGATGTAATAAATCACAAGTTCTTTCAATATTATTTCACAGCAGCTGTTTGTCCATGATTTTCTGCTGGCATATCAAGTTTACAAAAAAACTTCCTAAGGAAAACAACGTGGCCTTGATGACCACCGGTCTGATACAACTTCTCACTATGCTATGTTACCATTCAAGGTACTATGGCTAATTCGAGCACAAAGCAAGTACAGATTACAGTTCATTTATTCAAGCAGTCTTTGTTTGATGTATCTGTTCTTTTCCACAGCTGTGTATGTTCTCATAACACGAACAGGGCTGATTGTTCATATTCAATCACATTATAGAAAACAGTATTGTTCTATTCATTCACTATTCATTCATTTTCCTGACCTAGCAGATAATCACCTGCTTCTCAGTACATTTCCAAAAGGCATAAACATGAATTTTGCTGTGCTAGCAAATACTAGGTCAGAGAGCATCTTGCAATTTCAGAAAGCATACTGCAGTTTGAAAAAGCATCTTATAATGTCATACAGAATTAAGCTGTACATAAAATAGAATGAAATGTGTTAACCCTTTTAGCTTCTAATAAGCACTAAACATATACATTAATACATATTTTTCTAACAACCTGCCCACCTTTGCAAGGGACACTCCCCTTTGGGCAGTTGTGTCCTGCAAAATAATTGTAATTATGGCAAACATCCTGTGGTTTAGGACAAAGATTTTCTATATTGTCTGTAGTAGTTGCATAAAACAAATATTTTGTATCTGAAACACATAAATGTTATAAGAAACAGTATAAGCAGCTATAATGCTACAAGAATAACCTTTTATTTAGGCAAAATAGTGAAGTACTCTCCTTTGTACTGGCTGTGGGTATGTTTTGCCCTGCAAAATCTGACGTCTCTACATAAAGGTCCTATAGAGTTGCCACCTTTTCAAATGCCCAAAGTGGGACATGTTCTGTAGAAATGTCAGATTTTCCAGGACAAAACATAACTACAGCGCTGCATAGTACAGAACTTTACTTTTTTGCACAAATAAAAGCTTATTCTAGTAACATTTGAATTGCTTATGCTACTTCACATAACATATAGAAGTTTCATATATAAAATAACAGTTTTATGCAACTATTAAAGAAACTTAGGATATAATTTTGTCCTGTAATCTCAGGACATTTGCCATGTCTTGATTATTTTCGCAGGACACAACTGCCTAAAGAGGGACTGTCCCTTGCAAAGTGGGACAGGTGTTAACCCTGAAGTCCCACCTTGGCCAATTGAAAAGGTGGCAAACCTATAATAGGTATCCGGTAGCATCACTCGGCCGACGGATGTCGCTCCCAAAACCCAATTACTTGTCTGTATTGAAGAGTCTGGGTTCCCATGTATCAGCCAGACAGGAGCAGATTGTATGAGGAACACACATATAATATGATTAAATCACTGGACAGGCCGCTGATTCCGTACAGTCGAACGCCATGCCATCGCCTAATGGGCAGCCATTCCCGATACTGTAGGCATGTTGTCCGATGTAACAGGCATCACAAGGTAATATTGTGGTTCTCGTTCCCACCCAGGGGTGTGAGTGCCAGATGCAAGCACCAATGTCAGTGCATTTGCAAGTGCAGGAGCGAGCGGGTGTAAGCCTGTTTGGCTACCAGTATGCAAATATTGCACTGATAAAGCAATGTAGAGGCTAACTGAGTGTAAGAAGCTGTAACCAGTGGACAGCAGTGCTTAACACCATTCAAACCCATGCACACCCGCTCCAAACTGCTTTAATGTGCCTTTCTCCCTCCGTATCCAATGGCCTTGTTCTGCCCTGCAACCAAATAAACGTCCTCTGCAAGTCTTGGAACCCAGAACCTGCACACACAGCTAATGTGATTTACCAACAAACCATGGCAGATATACAGACAACGGACAGTACCACAAACATATCATACAGCGCAGTCATTCAACAGTATAGGAATGTATCCCATCATGTAGATGTATATGTGAGTGTTTATGTCCAGCATATAGGTACATACATATATAGAGATATATCAGGAACCTACCATGTGGCAACAAAGCATTACAAATGAATGAAACGGGAAACACCAGCGACGCCTATAGTATGTATTGGTGTTGTTCTATGTGATCTCAAGACTCCCTCAGACAGACATGTGTCATTCATCCACGCAAATAGTTGTACATTGGCTGTATACATCACTCTGTGCATGTAATGTACATTAACACAACAGTACCTGTTCAATCATTATGTGTGAACAGTACTCTTGCAAGGTGCTGTGTGCAACATCATTATCATGATAAAGGTAAATGGGGTAACCATAGAGGGACCAGTAGTGTTGTGTGTACAATGGGGTCATCCTCATCACTTGTACCTGGGCCATTTAGGAGTGATGAGCATACCAGGATCGTCCGCCTGAGGGACAGGGATGAGGATAACAGGAGTATGTTGTGATGCATATTACAAGGGTTACATGTGTCCAGTGGGCACGTGTGTGAAATGGACAGCTATGTATAGGGCAGATGTTGTCCTAGGAGCCGATTGGCCTTATGTTTCCGAAGGTGAGGGTCGGATGTAGGGGAAGGAGTGTAGGTATGATCGTGGAGGATAGGTGGGGTAGGATCACAGACAAGACAGCATACAGGGTTGGTATATGATACATCTGGGGGGATACACCCAGGATGGGGATGGGTGTTCAGCATTCACAAGCCCATGGGAACAGTGGGATGGAGGTCCTTAGCCATGGGCAGCTGCCACTGCACCTAAACAGCTGCAAAGAAGGCAGTGCTGGAGGCTGTCCAGTAGAGGCAGCATCACCCTGTAAATGTGACACTCTGCCCTTGAGCTTGCGTATCTGGCTTCGGAACCCCTTAGTGATCTCCCAACGCAACATGTCTGGAACCACACGACAGCAGACAAGTACCTGTCTGGTCCTGCTCCCAGGGGGGACATGCTCCATCCTCAGTGGTGGTAACACCAGAAGGTGGTGCAGAGCCAACAGAGGTTGATGTCCAAGGCTGGGCCCCAGATGTGCTAGTGCCCGGTGCCATGGTCAGCTGAAGTGGGACAGGAGGTTCTGCTGGTAACTCCCAACCCATTCGGCCTATGGTGTTGCAGTTTAAACCCACATATGGCTTAGTGATAGACACCAGCATACATGATTACCTACAACAGTATGCATAGATAACACCATAAACCCAACACAACAGATAGTATACATTTGCAGAGGGAGCACAACACATGCATATATACTGCATGTCATCTGTACAATGTGTAGTAGACGTGTGACTACAGCTATGAACAGTTGCCCATTATTGGCTTGTCACAGGGAACCCCAGACAGTGTCTGTCATACCAATGTTTCATGTGACACATGTCCAGTCAAGGATGCGATGGCAGTAACACATCCCTATCATCATGTACTGTCTGCAGTCCTCACACTATGCTCTGGCTATGCACAGATGTGTGTTCAGTGTGTTTCACAGGAAAAAAATGGTTGCACACACTGACCAGTTCACAGATGGCCCTACAGATGGGGGTCCATCACAAACAGAGTACTGTCATGTCTGTATTAAAACACGCAGAATCGACATTACCACACACATGTTAAACAGACAGTAGTCTCAATGCAGCATAGTTACACTTACATACTGTAGTCATGTGTGGCACATCACCCTCCTGTCTTTAGGCTATTTCCCACTGTGTATAATGGTTGAGGTACATCCAGATATCATCTGTGATGCCGTGTCAGAACACCACATCCAGGTACCACTCACAGCGATTGTCATGGCCAAATAACAACATGTTTTCCCTAGATAGTGTACTGTGTTTATCATGCGAATGGCTATGGGAACACCATCACAGCTGTTCCACATGTAATCAGCTAGAGGAGGACTGCAATAGTTGCAGAGGTCATCACCTGATCATGTCCATCACTTACAATACACATGCTGCTGCTGAGCAGGTGTACACCTTCACATCCACCAGAGAGTGTGTGGGTAGGACAGGCAATTTACACAAGAGAAGGGCTTGGAGACTTAACCCTAAGCATCATCTGTCACACGCCTAACAGTACAGGGGTCAAACCCCTGACTCACTAGTCATTACTATTACATGTGCATGATGTTACTACATGTGCCACAAAGGCGACATGTTGCTGTGCTGTAAGAACATATATGTGTGTAGGTGAGTGACATCTGCAACAGAGATACAGTAGACATGCATTAGGTGTGGCACAGATGGCTGTCCACGTGAACGGATGCCATTGTCACCACAACCACACTCTCTAATGGACATGCATTGACACTCTTTGCCAGGGCCATAAATACACAACCTAACTATTTAGTTTGCCACACTGCAGTAATGCACAGGACTACATGCACCACAGAGGATATTTGGCGGTTCTATGGGCTAGGGCATGTGAAAGTGTTTGACATCTGTTGGTATGCCAACGAGGGTTATACTGGGAGTGACTGTGGTTGGGAGCATCATAACCCATATGCAGACAAAAGGTGCCAGTACTGACATGCATGTATGCATGGCTTCATGGGTGTGTAGTGCTTGGTTGTGCAAGATGGCTGCACAAGGCTGGGTGAGGGGTAATCCTTGGAATTGCATCACCGAACAATGGTGTGCAGTGTGGTACAGGGGTGTAGTGTCTGCAATGTCCCACACAGATGGGTACTGCATGATCTGCCTTGACATCCTGGTTACTAATGTGTATGGCCATAGCTTTGCAATGCATGCCATGTCTGTGTTTGATAGTCTTTCACATGGACATTGCCTGGGATGTGCATGTCCCACAATACTGTACAGTGACATGTACAAGTGCACCTGGTTTGGCAGGCACATGTTGTGTACACAGGCTGTTATCCCCCGATATGCCAATACTGGCCTGGTGTGGCGAAACCTGCTTATGGTGAGCAGGTTGACCCTGCACCTGCATTGATAGTATGATGCACGGATTCCCTGGTGTCAGTGGCATTGATCCATACAGGGCACATGTGTACAGCATTGTATGGCCTCTGTGGATCACATTTGATGGCACCACATATGTTGCAGACATCCAGTGGGGAACATAGTGAAGGCACAATGTCCACATATATGTGCCCATTGTACCACTGTACAGGGTGCCATGTCCTCTGCAGGCCAATGCATTCACACCATGCCTACTATCTGTCATCAATGTGCATGGTACTAGCAACATAGAGGGATATCCTAGGCAAGTATATTTATGCATGGCACATGGGTTCAGGACATATACTGGGTACTAGTAGGGTTGCATACTTTGTTCACCAGGCCTTTTGCCAGATGCAGCGGTATGGCTTGCCAACCCATTCCTGTGGCTGACTGACAGCTGTACTCCTCGTGTGGTGGCCAATGTGTCATAAGACGGACACCATATAGGAAAACTACAAAATCTGCTCCCCCAACATGTCCAATGGTAAGACACTCACAGCCACCTCTACACAGACTCTGACAGACAAACACACACTTGCCATGTCCTGTATACAAACCCTTACCTACCATATCACACTGCAGCAATACGCTTTTAGGGCATGTGCTATGGCGAATACTGGGTAACAGCATGCCTAAAGGTGTATACATAGGTGGGTGACAACAGCAGGAATGACAAATGTGGTCATGTGATCTGTACAGGGAGTGCATACTCTACAAAGTCTCACACAGTCAGTATGTCTGGGATTAGAACACCAACCTAACTACTTTAGCACACTATAGCATTACACAGTTACAGAATGCGCTACCCAGATTACTGGGTTACAGTACTCTCAGAGGTGTATTTCTAGGTGGATGACATCATCAGCCTCGCCAAAGGTGGGTATAGGAATGTATGGAGTGTGAGCAGTCTAAAAGCATTACTCAGTCCTCAGGCAGATGGAGACAAACACAGACACACACACACACACACACACACACACACACACACACACACACACACACACACACACACACACACACACACACACACACACACACACACACACACACACACACACACACACACACACACACACACACACACTTGGCAAGTCTGGGAGTTCAACACCTAACTACTTTATCACACTACAGCATTACGCAGTTACAGAACGCGCTACTGAGATTACTGGGACACAGCACTCCCAGAGGTGTATTTGTAGGTGGGTGACATCATCAGCCTTGCCAAAGGTGGGTATAGGAATTGTATGGAGTGTGAGCATTCTAAAAGCATTATTCAGTCCTCGGGCAGATGGGGACAAACACACACACACTTGGCAAGTCTGGGATTAAAACAATGACCTAACTACTTTATTGCACTATAGCATTACGCAGTTACAGAACACGCTATTGAGATTACTGGGGTACAGCACTCCCAGAGGTGTATTTGTAGGTGGGTGACATCATCAGCCTTGCCAAAGGTGGGTATAGGAATTGTATGGAGTGTGAGCAGTCTGAAAGCATTATTCAGTCCTCAGGCAGATGGAGACAAACACACACACACACGCCAGTGGTGGGAACGGAACACCTACCTATCTACAGATCACTATTACAATACTACATAGTTACAAGTTGCGCCACACAGACTACACATTTCAAGGCTGTCATTATGACCTTCTTGGAATGCGGACATCAACAGGGATGCTGGCAGTTAAGATGTACATACCTGAGAACCTATGTGTTTAAAGTAGGAATCCATCCTGAACTACAGTATGCCCATCTGTGGAATGGATGACTACTATCACTATACAGGGTTACAATGGCCATGCCCATACACATAGAGGCACATAACCGACACAAGATGTCACTGGGCATGCTCACACACTTAGTAGCACAGGACTATTCTGAATGCACTATGTGTCCATCTACACAAGGTTATACTGGGCATGCTCATACACTTAGCAGCACAGGGCTGTCTAGTAGCACAGGGCTGTCTGGGATGCACTCTGATTCTAAACACAGAAGGCCAAAGTGGCCATGCTATTACAGTTAGACGTAAAGAACACATTGTAATGGACTCTGGTGTTAGTAGTTGTCGTTGTTAGCAGGAACGCTGCTCTACATATATCTGACACCGGTCTTATACACAGCGTCTGCAGCTGTCCTTCACCTTAGATGCACAATTCTATACCAAGCACAATACCACCACTTGCAGTGATGTCTTGCTAGGAGTGGCAATTGTTTGACCAACACTATGAGCCTTGCTAGGAGTGGCAACTGCTTGACCAACACAATGAGCCAATGTCCTGCTGTAATTACAAGGTTGTCCAGTGTTTGTCATTCTGGGATGACATGACTCACAGTAGACAGGCCTTTAACACATATCACATGCATCCATGATTCAAGGGAGTGGGGATAATACCTAAGTCACATTCGCCCATATAGTGCCATTCCAAGGCAAATGTCCTAAACACAGGATAACATCCTGACACCTAGAGGACAACTGCATTGTATGCTTATGCTAACCAGTGCTAGATGTGTAGATTCCATAATCACAGCTGCTCACTGTAGATCCAACAATGGGGAGTACTGACATCTGTGCAGTGAGGAACACCTGGCTGAAAGCTCTGTAGTGCACAATAGCACTACCACGATATACCTCAGAACCAGACATATGGGCCATAACACAGGTACGGACCACTCCAGGTGGTGGTGTCCCCACATACATAGAGGCCACTCACATGTACTGACCGGTACTCCCACAAAAGGCATCACAGATGAGTCAGGTGCAGGACACAGTGTCAAATGTTGTATTCTAGGATGTAAACCTCAGACACCACCATGCTCTCGGACCACCAACACACATCCATACATGTGGTAGGACATATAAGAGTACATCGCCGTGTGACCCTTGACCAGTGGACTGTACCAAGCTCTACATCAACTGTGCAGAGTGTCCATGTACTGACACAGTTGCATCATGTGTTATGCAAGGCAATGATACCACTGTCTGTAACCAGGTCAGCTGTACACATACCAGGGGCCCTCGGTTATTTACAGCATTAGCAGATGACTGTTGCTGTACACCAGTAAACACCCTCATGTTTGGATATGACATAGATGTACTGACCCTGGATATGTACATGCCACACACGCACAACATACATGTAAATAGCATAGCTGTTGTTGTTCTTTGTGCAGACAAGTGGCTACAGCCATTACACACATGTACATGGAATGTAGGTCCATGGCTGCTGAATGCTAACAGTACATAAGGTGTGATATCAATATTGACAGAGGTAACATTCCCTCTGTACCTGTCACCCATTACACCTATCATATCATACAACAGTCCATGTGTCATGTATGTCATTACACATGTCCACCAATTGCAATGCCTACAAACATGCCCAAATGACAGGATTGTAGGACCTACACACATGTCCATGTAGTGGTGTGCATTCAGATACCATGCGTGTGCAGTTGCTGATGTATGCAGGTGACATGTATCTTAGTACATCATGCAGTTGCAATGCAGCCTCAATATTGCCAACTGTATATGGTGTTAAGCTGAATGTATGGAAAGATGTACCTCCGGTATGGACAGATGTGTGGAAATAACTAAGTGGTGGGGCATCTTTGTAGATGGATGTTTACTGAAGACAGCTCACAGGTGTGTTCCAAGTGGTCCTACAATAACCTTTGTAACCGGTAAGCAATGGTTTTGCTAACTGAAGGGCATAACACACAACATACAAAGTGGTCAGGGTGACACCGAAGGTAAATCAATTGACACCTGTAAGAGTTAAAACCTCCCGTGTGAATATATCAGCACAGTTGCCAAAGGAAGCATCAGTACACTTTGCAATGCATGCAATACTGCTGTAAGTCTGTCATACATATCATGAGTTAGGCAGGTGTTTGATTCACAGTACTGGCATGTGTGATTGCGTGTGTGTCCATATATGTCACGTATGGGGGGGAATACATCTCAGTTGTTACTCACTCTCCTGTACACTAGTGTAGACATCTGTACAGATTGCAATGTAGAAAGCAGGACATAGGCAGGGGTGTGTATCTCACACATTTGAGGAATCTGTACGTGCTTGACTCGCGGATTGTCATGCCATGGTCAAGGACTCCAACCATGTCACCCAGTCATCTATCCAAAGCTTCAGCAATCTGCTGTTAAGCATTTACCATTGCCTGGATGTTGTTTAAAGAATGGACAGCAGCCTTTTGAAGCCTATAATCTTCTCGGTTGTGCCATTCAGCACGTGCCTGTGCCTCCATTACAGCCTAAAACATGCGTCTGATGACACCAGCTGCTGCACTCTGTCTTGTAGGGGCATGTTGACCAGAGGTCCTCCTACAAGAAGCACTGGCCACGTGTCTGTGTGGGGCATCACCAGTCAGTTGGCTGACACCATGGTGTGCAGGCACACCTTCCATTGCCCCACACTTTCCTGTTCCAAGCTACCACATGTCAACTGTCCTTCCTGTATGGCCGCTGGTGATGGGGTATGTGTAGGCATGAGATCTGTGTGCGGGGATGAGGGGTGTATAGGTGGAATGGCAACCAATGGCTCAGATTCAGCCCCTGACAACCCTGCCTGTGCCTCAATCATATGTTCATCATCACTGCTACAGTCTGTGGGGACACTAACATCAGATGGACCGCAGGAGGGTAATGCACCTACATCACCTGTGAGGGGCAGACAAGAACTGTACATTACAATCTATACAATAGACACACACACACACACACACACCCACACACACACACACACACACACACACACACACACACACACACACACACACACACACACACACACACACAAGCTATGGCACCAACAGGCATGTGATATGACAGAAGGCATGCAACATGCATGTGATATGGCAGACGGCATGCAGCACAGACAATAGTGGTAGTCATCATGCATCCCTGGGTTGCACACAACTGCATGCATGTGTCATAGCAGAAGGCATGTGAATTACACAATCATAGTAATAGTTAGCATACATCCCTGTGTTACACCATGTAGACTAGCACAGGTTAACAGTACACCTGCCTGATGTGTGGCATATGACCTTGACAATCACATGTAGTATGCCATGTGATCTGCTGACGTGTGCAATGACATGCATACATGTTTAACACAATGGAGTCCTGTCCAATATACAGTGGGGTAATGGTGTCCCAAGCAGTGTTGTCTGTCTGCCCTACAGATATACTGCACATTTAGCTGATGTGCATGGCCATTGCAGGGAATCATGAGGCATCTCTATTGCTATACAGTGTATGTTACAGACAGTTCATAGCCATGACTGTGTTCAGATACAATACATATATACTGTGGAATGTGACCCATGTCACTGTATATATACACTGTTGTATATACACTAAACCATGGTGTGGAATGTGTGACACAGGTCATCGAAGTGTATACAGATGACACCCTTGCACATCTGCAACCATATTGCTGCTGCCTGGCAACTATGGCCAGACATGGAAACTCATCGATACACCATGTCCCACATGACATTTGTGTACCCCACACACAAACACACACACACACACACACACACACAAACACATGAGGAGCAAGGATGACATTGATGTCCGACAACAGCAAGGGGAATGTACTGTATCTGTGGGCTGATGTGGATACTATACAGGTGACTGCTGTCATATTGTGACACACTCAAGATGTTCAACACATCCTATATGGTGGATTGATGTCACCCTACACAAGATGTGCCCAGACCTGTAGGATGTCTAGTGTTCCACATCTGCAATATAACCATTACACAAAGGCCATAGTTGGACCATGTGGAGCCAATATACGATGGGGTGTACACATAAGCACATCATGTCTACTGTGTGTTCTGCTTCATGTCTCTGGCCATCCTCCATGGCCATGTGTGTACATGTGTTTGCCAAATTATTGTGACGGGCGTCTATTTCACATGTCTATGTTGTCCCATATGACATAGACCCATAGATGTCATATGCTCCACTGACGACAGGGTTATGCAGACAAAGGGTGGTACGTTTGGTATGTGGGATATGTTTTTCAGGATAGTTAGGCAGTGTTGCAGCCAGGCCACTAGATGTCATGGACATGTCAAGATAGCACATCACATTGTGTGACACTCATAGCAGGGCTATGATCCACACCAGTGAATCCTGTGGGCTGGCCATACTCCAGCTCACTGTGTAGTACTGTTTGTATTCCCCACATGTGTAGTTCTGATCTGTAGTACATGTCGCTACAGTGAACAGCACCTCCACCATTGTATGCACAGCTGTCCACACATCTGGCTATGACAGCTTGTGAGGTTTCATGCCGGTGTTTCACATAGTTTGCAAGTATTGCACATGGGCAGCCATTGTGATGCATTGCAGGTCCGACCTGTATATTGTGACAGGACCATACATTATGTGTACATCTGGTAAATGGCCACATGGAAGACAGATCTGTGTATTAAGATGCCTGATAAATAATAACAGTCTCACCTGCAACGGACTGCTGTCACAACAGAATGCCAGAGGTACCTAAATAGGAGTAACTTAGCAGTATGATCACTATCCACACCTGTATGATAGCTACAGGGTGCAATGTGCATGTTAACATATACACCAGCACAATAGACTATACTATGGTGTATGCACATGTCTGCATACACAGAGTAGCATACTATAGTATGTGTCATGTGTGTATACATGCCTTGCATATGATGTTACATTACATATTGTACAGTGACACATGTAACTATATGGAATATAGTTGTTATAGGTGCAGTAGTGACTTACTAGGCAACTCCAGGCTCAGCAGTTGAGAGACACCCACCTTCACAATATTGGCTAAGGCTTGTGGATGTTGTTCTG
Organism: Protopterus annectens; assembly: GCF_019279795.1. Lineage (NCBI taxonomy): Eukaryota > Metazoa > Chordata > Ceratodontiformes > Protopteridae > Protopterus > Protopterus annectens. The sequence continues at coordinate 1,485,132,712 of NC_056728.1, read as the reverse complement.
CAGGTGTCCCCAGGTTGGCCAGTAGCTCCTCAGTACGTGTGAGTGAGGGCTGGGTCGGTGGCCCGCCACCTGTTGCACCTTGTTCCCTGGCGACTGCATTCATACACTGTTTCACCCATCTAATGAGGAACGTACAGTGTCTGCGCACCTGCTGGTATGTGCAGTTGTGGCCACCCACATCATTAACCCTCCTGCAAAGTTCCATCCACTGGGCATCCCGCTGCTGTGCATCCTGTGGCACATGGCTGAACAGGATATCATGATTGTCATGTAGGTATGGGATGAGGGCCTCATCCTCCAAGTGGGTATAAGGGGGTAGACTCGCGGCATACCTGGAAGACATAATATTGGAGACAGGTCACAGTAACTCACAGAGACATACAGAGCTACAGCTGAACATAGCATTTATTACGATTAAATAGTTGTCTTTGCAAATCTACATGGCACTGACACCACTGACATGTTTGTGTCACACACATGTGACACTCAATGATGATTGGATATTATCACCATATGTGTGTGTGTGTCACCTGGTTACATTGCTCATACTCCATGTGAATGCTGTCTTGATGTGGGCATGTCTGTTTGCCTGTACTGGTGTTCCTACCTATCAGCACATGGCTGGATGTGTCCACATTAATGCAGTCAACCTTGATGCTGTGTATATGTCACATATAAAGACTTACACTGCCTTAACGGACATGACCTGTGACCCTGCAGACTTGCTCACGGAAGGTTTTACATGTATGTGTTTTGCCATATACATCTCCAAGGCACTGTACAGCAGTTCAACATCCTGCCATGTATCACCTGTGTTGCACATATGATACACATGGGACACTGGCTAGCCAAGATGGTATTTGCAGTGATGGATATCAACTATAGCATGTACAGTCAAAGTCAACTATTAGGTTATATGCCCTGGGCCATGTATGAATCTAGGATGACAGGTTACCTAGCTGTAGCCTGCAGGCAGGTCTCTGGGGCCAGATGGAGCAGTGCCACATAACTTATCCACAGGGTTAATGATACATTTACCATGCAGTCATCACACCATGTCTGAGAGGGGGGTGATGTGCAGCTTTGCTGGACAGGAATGCATAGTATGGCAGGACTATGTAAAGTGTATGGGACAAGGATCTGTCCAGCATGTGGTGATCGTAGTACTAGGAAGGTGGATGTCCATGAAGTATGTGTTTGAGATCAGGATGTATAAGTGTAGCATGTCCAACATAATTGGGTTGGACATGGCTTTATTCAGGGTAGGCATCATGCTACATAGTGGAGATGAGGAATGGGAAGGCTGGTGAAGGCCATCTAAACATGGCCAATACCCCTTAAAGGAAATATGCAATTTGATATGGGTCACTTGAGTGTTGAGTATGGCTGGACAATGATCAATGATCTCTATATTCATGGATGGCGCCCTGTCATGAGTAGAGTTGCCACATATGACTACCTGACAGGTGTGGTGATGTAACTATCACAGGAAAGACAACTGCCCAGCTGCATCCCTTATACACAGTGTCCATTATGTTGACCACTGCCTAGGTGGTAGTTCATGGGTACAAGGTTATTAACATGGGGGTGACAATGCAAAATGTAGCTGTCAGATTGTGCCCATATGTCACACACCTCACCCACAAAGCCCCTTCTGTATGTTGTCCACAATACTCTGAGTCAGCTATTGCACCTAGGTCATAGTCATTCGCATACTTCAATAGGCAGATGCCTTCTGTTAGTCTGTGTGGTATAGACTAAAATGAGGGGGAGTACAATTAATTAACCCTGTCTTACTGTATCTGGAATTGGTGTGATGTGCATGTGTTATTCAGACACCTTCTGTAGTGTTGGTTCTGCCAGCAGTCCCATTGCAAAACACTCCGGTGACATAGGAATGTACATTTAGTATACTGAGCGTAGGTGGGACACAGTATGGGTGATGATGTTTTATGACCTGGCAAGGTTATGATATGCAGTGTGAAATCAACCTTACTATCATCTACATCTGTACTGCTGACATCAAATAATTTGATCAAGGTTCATGGCCTTTCAGACCAGATGCAGCAGGGTAGTAGTGCAGTACTTCCCATTATCAGTGGTGTCTCCCCCTTCGTGGGTTGTGATACCTGTTGGTGTGCACCATTCAGTGTGTACACAGCCTGACATGAAGCTATGTTTTACATGATGTGTATATGGAGAGCAACTTGTTTTGCCATATGTGTATGATACAACCTGGGATGTGGACAAGTCCCATGCAGCCTGAGTGCAGCTTGTACCTGCATAGTTGTGATTACAGGGGCTCTGTAGTGTACATGGATATATGATTGTGTACCTGTTGGGGGGGGCAGTGTGTTTATGTTATCCAAGTCCCTATCTGGATTTCTTATTCATGCTCAGCATTTGTTCAGAACTTGTAAGGACTACGTAAGCTATTAATTACTATAGCACTCAATCTTCCTCATTACCTAGAGGTAAACAGATTGTGTACATACTTTTCTCACTTGCTTAGAGTAAAATAGCTCTTGTACTCACTTTCCTCAGTTATCTAGGGGAAAATAGTTTTAAATTCAGGAATGTCCAAGGGTCAGCTCCTAGTGTTCTCTGCTGTCTATCTGATGAATCTGGACGTCTTGAGGCAATGTAGACATTGCCTCATGTACACAGACAACCCTCTCCGCCTACCACCCAACACTACAACCTGTGAGAGATACAGTTATCTAGCCAAACTGGAGGTAAAGCTCTCTCCAACCAAGACAGTCATGTGGAGATGGTAAACATTTGCACCATACCACACTCATCACATGTCTCACTAAATCTACACCACCATAATCCACACATAGTAACATAAAAACATTCATGGAGGATCTCAATAATAATCTGTCTAAGCAACAGAGACCTCCAAAGCAGTAACACAAGCAGCCTCTATCCCCCTACACAACCCCAATGACACATAGCCCACAGAGTCAGTGTGCCACTCAACCACAGCCAATAAGGCAAATCAACATACCCAACACACTAGTCATAGGTGACTCTATAGTCAGGCACACTGATATTCCACTCACCAGGCTAAACAAGGAGAAGGTTACTGTCAGCTGCCTGTCGGGTACCAGGATCCACCACATAACCCACGCACTCAGGTCACTCCACAGCAAGTACAAATATGACTCTGTCATTGTCCATGTTGGTGTGAATAACCTGAGATGTACCTCCCTGGACTACATGAAAAGAGACATGGAAGAGCTCTCCGATGTTAGTAGGCCAGGCAGGTATGCCCTAGCCCTGAGTAGCATTCCGCCATCACCCAGAATGATACCGCAGTATGAGGACAAAATGATTGACTTCAACAATCGGCTAAGCTTCTGGTGTCATTCTAAGGGGATCCAGTATCTTTCTGCTTAGGATGGAATTGTCAACAGACCAGGATGCATTGCCACAGATGGCCTGCACCTGTCACCCCTGGGATTCCGGATACTGGCTAAGACTCTTGCTGCCCCTATAGTGCCTTCTTTAGGCAAGGTTCAAATAACATATTCACCACCATAACAGGAACAGGCAAGCACAAACTGAGGGTAATGCTACTCAATGCTGGAAGTCTAAATCAAAAAATTCACTCACTCGAGGCACTCTTTGTACTGGTGAACATCGATATCTGTGCAGTGACTGAGACCTGGGTTCAAGGCTCCAGAGAGCACCCCTGCACTACCAAGCTATACCTCATAGCATACTTTTCAGCCATGTAACCTGGACCGGAAAACCCAAGGTGGAGATGTGTCCATATTCATTAAGGATATCCACCCCTCCAGGCTAGTTGCTTAGCACAATGCATCCGAGGTTATCCAAGTGCAACTACCTCTGGGCTAAACTGCATTCTAAATTGTAGCTTGCTACAGATCCCCCACCATGCCCCTAGATTACCACCCCTCTTCTCTTGATGTACTGTAAATTATTTGGGTTCAACCAAACACCCTACTAATGGGAGACTTCACCTACCCCACCATTAACTGGGATAACTACTTGTGTGCCAACTCATTAGCTCAACGATTTCTGGAATTCATAACCACCAATGCCCTGGATCAACTTATCCACACACCAACTATGGTCAACAGTATCCTAGACCTAGGCATTACCAACATGAGTGACCGGTGTTCCATACCCGAAGTCAACTCCTCGTTAGTCCGATTCGACCATAAGCTAAACACCATTGATAACCACATCACGCCCCCACCCCCCGTTAAGGAAACCACTGTATAATATTTCTACAAAGCCAACTTCATGCTTCTTAAGACAGACATGGTGAACTTCATGACACCCATGCAGATGGACAATACAGTTACAACTGCTGAATCCTACACAAATGCACTCTATAAGCACTTACACGGGTGCATGGATCGTGCTATCCCAAACAGAACCAAGACACTATACTCCTAATTAAGGAAGCACATCTGGTGGTCCCCTGTCATAAACAAACTATACAACAGAAGGAAGACACTGTTGCAAAGGAGAGTACAATCCCATGCATAGAGGTGCTACCTGGTCAGCCTCAGTAAGAAGCTGAGATCCCTTATAAGATCCTCCAAAGCTAGCTATGGAAACAAAACCACCACTAATTCCAAGGACAACCACAAAGCATTCTATAGCTATGTCAAATATCTCAATATCAACACCCAGATATGCTCTGAGTTACAGCACAAAGGCACGAACATTACAGAACCAACTGATATTGCCAACATCCTGGCAGATAGGTTCAGTGCTTACCTTTCCCGCCTCTCACCCCTAAAGGGCCCATATCTATACAGGAAGAATGTAGATTCCCTGTAATCACAACTACGCAGGTAAAATCTGCACACTGTAAAGCCAATATCACAGCATCCATGAAACCGGAAAATATCCCAGGCTGCATTTTACATGAACTTCAGAACGTACTGGCTTCCCACCTACGCACCATGTTCAATAATAGCCTTGCATCAGGCCTTGTACCCCCTGAATGGTGCACAGCAACAGTTATCCCACTCCACAAAGGTGGAGCCACAATGGACCATGGGACCTATTGCCCTATAGGCCTGACTAGCCTGGTCTGCAAGGCTATGGAGCACATCATCATGGATCTCAGTCACAGAGATATTGGGTACCTCCAAACCTTTGACCCCTCCCAGTTTACCTTATTTAAGGGCAGACCATGCCTCCTAAACCTGGTGGACATCTTTGAGACAGTTACAAGGCATTAGATGAGGGTAAGGCGGTCCACACAGCCTACCTTGATCTCTCAAAGGCTTTCAACACCATTCCCCATTCTGGTATTATCACCATACCCATCCAACTGAACATAAACCCCTGCATCATGAGATGGTTTGCAAAGTGGCTCATGGACAGAACCCACACAGCGAGAGTTGCATACCCTAGGTCTGACTGTAGACCATTTACAAGTGGTGTCCCCCTGGGCTCAGTCCTAGGATCCCTCATGTTCGGTATATATGTCTCTGAGGTACAGCCAAGCACAGGAGGGTTTTGACTGAAAAGGTTTGCAGACGACTGCAAACTAGGGGCCATAATTGTTTCCCCAGCTGATACAGACACCCTCCAGAAGGGTCGCACTGAGACGGATACCTGGTGTCAATATCATGGCCTCAAGCTGAATGCCACAGAGTGCATAGTCATCCACTTTGGATAAAACTAATTACCCACGGACTACCACATAGGTGCTAGTCCCCTACATACAGAAAAGGTAATAAGGGATCTGGGAACTCTAGCAGATAGCAATCTCTTTTTCAATAACCATAATGCCAAGGTGGTTAAAATATCCTTCTACGTGGCCCCCCTAATCTCTAATGGGCTCACATCCAGAACAAAGGAGGCCATTGTGCCTCTCTACTCATGACTTATTAGACCCATTAAAGGATACAACACCCCATTTGGGATGTACCTTACAAGACAACTGCAACAGCTTGGAAGACCACAACAATACCACACCAAGAGGATTACTGACCTACTACAGATGACCTATGCAGCCCAACTAAAGAAACTCCAGCTGTACTCGGTTGCATACCGTGTACTCACAGGTGATCTCTGCTTGACATACAAGGCCCATGACCAACCCAGTATTGCTGGATATGCTCCACCTATACAGAAGCCCCTGAGAGCCACATGCTCTAGGGATATACACCTAACCACAACGATGACTAGGACATGCTGGATGGATAGATCCCTGACCCAGAGACTCCCCATGCTTTGGAACATGATTCCAATGTACATCAGGCAGGGCCCCTCACTAGCACTCTTCAAGGAAACCTTGACAGGTGGATGGGAGACAGACATGTACCCTGGGGATCACTGTAGTGGCTCTGCTGGACAGAGGCACAGGGGAACTAATGGCTATGGTGTTCAGAGGCACAGGGAACTAACCTAAGGGGGTGGTGGAAGCCAACACACTCTAGCTAGACTTATAAATTCCCTTGGGCAGACAGCCTAGTACCTACCTTTGAACTTATTACATGTCTTATGTGCATGGATAGTTAACAAGCTTTTCCATTTTACTTTGCTATCATGCTGTTAAACTGTCGGGTGACTACAAGTCATATGTATCCTGTTATTGTGTATTGTAAATGCCAATAGACATAACTAATATTTTCCTAACATAACAGTAATGCTATGTAACTTGTAATACATATCTGCCTACAATACTGTACATTACACAGTTATTGGCACAATATCCCACAATGCATATCATAATTGCGCAGTAGGCCAACCTTCGACATGTTATTCTCAGTAATACACTCATACATATGCCTACCGTTACAATATATCAACATATACTATCCCCTGTTATAGCACATACTTGTCGGACCAACCCTGCCACTGCTATAATGGAAGGTGAGGATTAGTTGGGTTCAAAGCCCTTATATAGCATCCCTTGTTGTGTATGCAGTGTTTGCCTTGTGACTTACAGCAGTACACACATAAATACTACAAGCGTTACTATGCTCAACAATACATCACTACAAGATAACTGTTTTCACTATATGCATTGCATACACTTTAAATATTATACAACAGGTACTACATACACAGACATACTTAGTGTTCTACATACCTTATTAGTAACCTGAGGCGTCGTTGACTGTTATTTCAATCCTTTTCAGTTTGTGATTCAATCTTCTTTGTAACATTCAGCTGGTATATACAGATGGTTTGAATGTGATAAGTCATCCTTTTATAGTTAAATATCGGTAACATGTGCCATCCTGACCACCAATTGGTGTTCCAAAGTAGTTAATTAGATGCACATCAGTTGTGCAGCTACTCCATTAGCCAATACCACGGCAACAGTGGTGTATAATTGAGTACTCCACTTGGGCATTGTCCCTTTGCCTTACTTTCGAGGAAGACGGCCTGTATGTTTTGTTTGTGATGTATTTCAGCAGCTATATGGAGACAGACAGAGATATATTAGCTTCATGACTCCCATGGGTTGTGTGTATTGGCTAGAAGATGTTGTTCTCTATGTGAGTACAGCTGTTATATTTCAGAACATTGCTACTTATACAAGGTTTGTTTGTACCTGATACTTCTGCAGATGTTTCAGTCTGGCAAGGATGTTTGGGCAGCTCAAGGCTGTATGGCTATGCATGAAATGTTAGGTGGTTTACAGTGTGCTCACCAGACATCTTTGGTTTGGTGTACATGTGTATCATACTGTGCTGCTGTTAATCAGTAATTGGTAACACTTCCCGGTGTACACACAACCCTCTGAAATGGGATTAGTGCAAACAAACCCTGTAACATCAGCAGCCGTTCCATTGTATAACAGCAACTATTTCACATAGGGCCATGTTAGTGTGTCTCTGACAAGGTATGTTAAGGCTTCTGCAGATGTCGTACAGTGAGTGAATGATTTGTGATGTTGTTACAGTTTGTATTGTAATTTGTTTGGGTGTGGGGGTGATGTTGGTGGGTGTACATAGCAGATGCAGGTGTGTAGGAACTGCTTTTATACATAACTGATATGTGCGTGAGGGTTCCTTCCCTATTTGAACACCTATCTTTAGTGGACTAATACTATGGTAATTGCAGGCTGATTCGTTAAGGTACTGTTAATTGGTTCCTGTATAGCATGCAGGTGATGTTAGTGCCTGAATCCTTTCAGCAATACATCGGAATGTAATAAAGTGTTGCTACATGAAAGCTGTGTATTTCTGTCATAGGTATTTGCAGTCAATGGATTTGTGTTGGTGACTGACCCTCTTTGGCTAGGGTTGCCACCTTTTCAAATGGCCATAGTGGGACATTTTCGGGACACACATCAGATTTTACAGGCTGACACAAACCCACAGTCAGTACAAGGGATAGAACTTTCCTTTTTGCCTAAATATAAGCTTATTCTTGTAACGGTTTAGTTGCTTATCCTGTTTCTTGTAACATGTAGATATTTTAAATACAGAAAGAAACTATTGTATGCAACTATTACATTACATATGGGACATAATTGTGTCATACAATCTCAGGACATTTGCCAAGTTTAATATTTTTGGTCAGGACACAACTGCCCAAAGAGGGACTGTCCCTCGCAAAGTGGGACAGGTGGTAACCCTATCTTTGGCTCATGTCCATAGCACATATTTGTAATAGTGTATAGGCATATACTCTCCATATCCTTTGTTCATAAAGTTTGGTCGTGGCGGAATGTGTGATTGCTATGGTCCATGTTATACTCATATATGAACACTTCAACCACTGTATACGGGATACCTATGGAATCCCGAACGCACAAAATTCTGACTTCCACAGTTCCGGGCCCAGACTCCCATACCCGACATTACCAACAGCGACAGTCAAACTCGTGAAAGTAACACAAACATGGAACACACACACACACACACACAGACACACTGCTACCCACCACATCCAGACAAACCATCCTACACTATGTATGAGCAGGTGGGCAAGCCCCCTTACACCCCCCATGTGGGTGGCTGCACCCCCCACCCCACCCCCACTTTAATAGTCTACCTCCTAGATCGCACAAACAGATGCACAAAGCAAACACACACCCATACAATGCAGTCCCCCAGGAACACACACCACACTCAGAACACACACTTACACACACTACAGCCCTCAGAAACACACTTACACACAGTAACCTACCTGAACTGCAACACCAGAGGCACTGACTAAATGTCAATTAATATCAGGATTTTAAACCTCGCACTTCTGGTGTTTCAGTACTGTGGTCTTTCGGACTTTAAGCCTCATGATTACGCACGTCAGTATGTCAAGCATTCGGTATTTGGTAGGCATCCCATTTATATGTACCTCCATGGTTATGTAGATGTTGTTAACCTATCTATATATCTACATATATATGTATATCCCCATATATTGACATATCTCTCTCTCTCTCTCTCTCCCTCTCTCTCTCTCTATACATATATATATATATATATATATATATATATATATATATATATATATATATATATATATATATATATATATCATACACCTTTCATTGGGTACATGCCAGTTTGTCTTATTTCCACACATTCCTACCTTTTGTGTTTTAACCTATCAGAATACACAACTGCCATTGGTACATCTCAGGTAGCTTAGTGGTAGGTTATTGTGAGGTTTGTGTACATGGCTGCATGTTCTAATCCTGGCAGTAGTAATTTTACCTCTCAGAGCAGGTACTGGTAGTTCAAGGGTGATTAACGCACATTTTAGCGGTTGTCTGTTCCAAATGTTTATTATTCTGTGGAATACTACCTATATATGCAAGCTGTGGTTAAAGTATCCTATGTAACATGTAAATCATCTCTGACTTTATTGGGATTTGAACCACAACTGCACAGATATTATGCAAATACTGTAGCCATTGCACTACTGACATTGACGTTCCTTCTGCCTATTTCCTATGTCCATGAATCCTATGTGTAAGCTTGGCTACACAACAGGCGGAGCCACCCACACCCAGTGAGCTTCTTTAAATACTGACATGACACATGAATTGAGAGACTATAGATTAACATCCTAACTACATTTGGCATAGCCACTCACTGACATACTTCAGGGGAACCTTGATGTGTGACTGGCCAACAGTATGTACACCCCTGGGATCATGTGTCCCAGACACATACAGCCAGGGTGTGGGGGAGCCATTCCAGTTCTACAGCTGCAAGACCTGTTGTGGAAATTGAATGCTGTTGGTTTGTCATGTTAACATGCCCTTTTGAGATCACTATGTGCCCCTATCACCCTACAGCACACAAGTCTTCAACAGCTTCCAGCAACTCTGCCTGGAATCACTTCATTGGCTATGCTTGACAGGGGCTCAATTACTTCATCAATGGTGAAGTTAAGCCACCACACTTTAGCTATGCTTCTAAATGCCCTTGGGAAGATAGCCTGCTACCTATCTGTGAACCTCTACAGTGCAGGCCATCTCCAACATCATATGCGATTATACAGAGTTTTCTGATCACAATATACAGTGTAGATTCACCATGTAGTCAGACAACAGTTAAGTACAGCAATAGCATACAGACTACTGATTCATAATCACACCAAAAGCCTATCTTGGAAGCTAGTGGACATGTATAGGTTTCAGGCTTTGTATTGCTTACCAGTAGGTTACCTACAGGAAAGATGGGACACAAGAACAGATGGGATACATGCCTGCAACAATGCCATACCAACTTGCATGTGTCAGCCTAAAGCTTTGGAATGCTGGGCAAGGCTATTGGCTCCCCCATGGTGCCATTTTAGGCAGGTCTCAGAGGTGACTCTCACCTCCATGAACTGCACAATAGCGGAATCAATGAGGGTTAGGCTACTCAACACCAGGGGTAGTACTCACAACATGCATGCACTCACAGCACCTCTCAGTATGGACAAAATCTACATCTGTTCTTTGACTGGGACCTGTATAAGACTCCTTTGAGCACACCAGCACTACCAGACTACAACCCATAACACACATTTCAGCCACTGTACATGGACTGGCACAGACATGGGGGGTGTATCCATATTCATCAGGGATACCTACACCTCCAAGGTAGTGGGCAGCATGATACCTCTGTGATCATCCATGTGCAGCTAACATCAGCCACGACTTCAATGCAAACTGTGAGCTGCTACAGATAACCCTCCATGACCCAGGAGCACCACTACAACTATATGAAGACAGTGGTAAAATGACAGTCCTACCAGACACACTGTTATTGATCAATGCTGGCTACCCTACACTTAACTGGATAACTTACTCAAGTAATCACTTCCAGGCCCAGCACTTCCTGTGATTTATCACCTCATATGGCCTGTATCAGTTGATAGATGAACTAACGAGAGGTGAAAACATACTAGAAGTGGTAATCACTGACATGTGCAACAGGTGCACTACAGCAGAGGTAAACTGGTCACAGTTTAGATCTGATCATGAACTATTCACTGATGATTTCTACTCCCAACCATCTCCCACACCCAAGGAACACACAGTGAATACCTTTCCCACAGCTAAATCCACAGTACTAATGACAGAGGTGGGAGGGTTCACAGCCCCCATGCTCAGGGATGACACTGCTCAAGATACAGACAGAATTATGAATGCACTCTATAAACACCTACAAAGATGTATGGGTCGTGCCATCAATGGAAAACCAGGACTAGCTACTCCTACACAAGGACACCAGTCTGCTGAACCCCTGCATTATACAGGCTATACAACAGAAGTAGTACAGTAGTCCAGAACAACAGCAAATCCCAAGACATGCAGACGTCCGTGACCAGTATTAGCAAGATACTTATGTTACTCATGTAATCATCCAAGGCTGACATACACAGGTAAATAGACATGGATTCAGAATATGACCACAAAGGCTTCTTTGGCTATGTTAAGGATGTAAGCTGTAACACACAGATTTGCACTGTGCTGGTGCAATATTGCACTGAATATACTGACCCTACTGATATCACCAACACACTTGATGATACATTCGGAGCAAGCTTCACCCCCTACTGAGCCCACAACAATACCCAAAACATACAGTATCCCAGACATCTGTGACTTATAGGTGGTAATGACCCTTTCAAATGGCATGACAGAGCGTCAATGGAGGCAGATGGTGTCTCAGACTGCACCCTGCAGACACTACAAGACAAAGTGCCCCCCCCCACCTAATATAGCAATTCAACATCAGCCTCTACACAGGCTACATGGCCATTCACTGGCACATGGCAACAGCTATTACACTCCACCAAGGTGGTGACACAACTGACCATGGTAACTGCCACCCCATAGGCCTGAGTAGCCTGATCTGCATGGCTATCGAGCGCATCATCATGGCACTCATTAACATAGACAATGGTAACCTCCAGATACTTGACCCAACCCAAGTCAACTTGACTGAGTGCAGATCATGCCTACTGAACCAGTTTGACATCTTACAGCCACCTAGACTTTAGGTGTGGGGTGTGGTAGTTCACACATACTACCTGGACCTCGCCAAGGGTTTAGACACCATTCCCCACTCAGGTATTATTTCTACACTCACCAGCCAGTACATACACCCATACATCACAGGTTGGTTTGCCAACAGTCTTACACACAGAACCCACATGGTAAGCCTAGCAGCCTCCAGGTCCAACTTTTGACCAGTCACAACTGGTGTCCCACAGGACTCAGTCCAGGGACCCCTACTGTTTGCCATATACTTCTCAGAGGTATGGGCTAACATAGGTGGACCACAGCAAACAGTTTTTGGTGATTACTGCAGACTGGGAGCCATAACTGAAAATCCAGCTGTCAGAGACGTCCTTCAAGGGGCCTCACATAGACCAACACAGGGTGTCAGAGTGATGGCCTCCAGCTAAAGGTCACATACTGCATGGCCATTCCATTTTGGGAAACTACACACACACATATTAACACATGAGTGGCAGACAATATAATTCAGACAAAGTAATGGGTATGTGGGGACTACATTACATAGTGATCTCTCCTTTGACAGTCACATGTGTGAAGTAGTTAGGACATCCATCTATGTAGGCCATCTGATTACTTAAGAGTTCACATCTAAACAGACTTATGTTATTGTGCCCCTTTACTCATCAGTCATCAATCCCATCATCGAGTATGATAACCCATTTTGGATGTACCACAGAAGACACATCTGACAGCTGGAAGGGACACGAACGTACCTCGCATAGAGGGATAATGCCCTCAGACATGTGTCCTATGCTGCCAGACTGCATAAACTAATGCATAACTCAGTGGCATCTCATGTACTCAGAGATGATATTTGCTGGCCAACAAAGCCGTGTCCAAGTCAAGCTAAATGGATATGCTCCACCTATGGGCATCCATGTCACAGTGAGCCACACACTGTAATGAGCTACACCTTGCCACAACCATAACTGGAAGATGCTGGAGTGACAGATTCCTGTCACAGGTACTCCCCATTATTTGGAACTACATCCCTGATTACATTATACAAAACCCCTCACTAACACTCCAGGGAATCCTTGCAGAGTGAGTGGGGAATAGTGGATACACCCCAGGGATCCCGCAATTGGCTCTGCTCCACAGAGGGACAGTTAGTTAATCAATGGGGTGGTGACAGCAGACACATTTTGGCTATGCTTATAAAAGGCCTTGGGGAGTTAGGCATGTACCTACCTATGTATCTATGAACCTATACATACAGTATGGACACATGCTGATAGCTTAATTTACTGTTCAGGTATTGACTTACCTTGTGCCAATGGCAGCTGTGTGTGCAATAGTTGAGGGCTGCCTATGTAGGATGAACACAGTAGACCACCTATACATGACAATTTACAGGTGGTCATGTGTGTGTGTGTGTGTGTGTGTGTGTGTGTGTGTGTGCCATCCATTTTTGCTGTGTGTGCAGGTGGAGAAGGGTGTCAGTCCATAGGTGTCTACACTGTCAGTGTGTGTGTTATACGTTCCCTCTTTGCCAAGGCATTGGCATACTGGGCACACCTGCATCTGCCTACTGGGGCTGGCACAGGGTGTTCATGGTCTGAGTCTATCTGTGCCTTTGGGTCCTTTGGCAATGGTGGTGGGCTGTGAGGGCCTACATCATTCTGTCCCTGCTGCAGCTGTTTCTGCAGGATCATGCTGTGTAGCATGGCACATACTATGAAGATGTTGGCACGGGCACACATGTCTGGACAGTACTGCAAGGCTCCTTCAGATATGTCCAAGCAACGGAACCGTGATTTCAGCATCCCAAACACGCACTCTGTGATGATTCTGGTTTCTGTGTGTGCCTCATTATGGCATTCTTGCATGGCTGTGTGTATATTTCTGATGGGAGTCATCATCCATGGTTCCAGTGCATAGCCAACATTCCCCACCAGGTGGCCATATGGGATGTCCCCCCTGGCAAATACCTGATACAGTTGTGAGGCATGCCAGATGTGGGAGTTGTGATAGCTTCCAGGGCTGCCAGCATACACATCCATGATAATGCCCTGGGTACTGCACATGACCTGGCAGTTGATGGAGGGGTATCCCTTGTGGTTTATGTAGTGCCTACCCTGCTCACCGGGTGGTGTCTTGATGTGTATGTGCATGCAGTCCATTGCACCCAGTACCTCCGGGTAGTCTGCCACATGGTGGAAGAGATGCATATTGCTGGCCAACTCCTACTGTGTTCGGGGGAAGTATATTTGCTCATTGGAATGTGGTAACATTGCATCCAGGAACTGGTGGAGTACCCTGGCTGCTGATGCCTGTGAGATCCCCATGATATCCCCAGTTGGCCTTTGAAAGGTGCCTGTGGCTAGTATTCTCAAGCTTACACATACCTTCATGTCCACTGGGATGGGTTCCCCTCCGTTATTTCTGGCTTTGAGGAGTGGCCAGCACAGCTCAACAAGTTGCTGTATGGTGTCCCTGTCCACCCTGTAATGCTCTACTATCTCCAGATCATGTAGCCCCTGGTAGGTTACCCTGGGTCTGAACACTCTTCTCCAACTACTGTGCCTGAGATGGTTGTCAGCATCATCCTCCACAACACCATCAGTCTCCAACACATGCTGGTGAATCAAAGCTATGGCAGCCCCTAACATGTACATATTAAAAGTTTGCCATCTGTATACACCAATGGTGCAGAGTGTCTGGGAATACATAAGTGTGTATGTGGGGCTTTCACACCTTATACTATTGTACAATGGATGATGCTGGTGTAATTGGTTGTGTATGTGCAATTCCAGCTGCAGGGTATCTTACTTATGGGTTTTACAGTAGGTACTGCTATTGTGGGGCCTTTGGTGTTGGCTTACAATTGGCTGCCGTGATTCATCTATTGCCCTTTACTTCATTTTTCAACCCAATTCCCCTCCCATTGTCAGCTGCCTGCTTTCTTGTTTTGTACTTTCCCAACCCAGGACTGTGTTGCAAAATGTGTTATGTAGCTAATCTACTGCAAGTTTGCTTTGTTCTGCTGTGACAGTTCTCTTTTCTTTCCAATACTAAACCTCCCCTTTCCTGTTCTGCAGGTAGCTGCTAGCAGCCTTGTTAACTGTTGTCAATGGCCCACTGTGAGTTCCTAGGTGTTAATTACTCATCTGTACTCCAATTACCATGCTGCAGCATTTCCTTTTTGTCTTTCCGTATCCTTCCTGTTTTAGCTATGGTGCTTGCTGCACACAGGCATTTACCGGGTTTCGAGTGAGTTTTCATCCACGTTCACATGCACTTTCGGTTACCTTGTGTGCTCTCAGCTAAGCAAAGCTATGGCTACTTCCATACTTCTATCCTGCGGCTTTGCTTAGCAACAAGCAACCTGGATTAGCAATGCTCCAATGTGCTTACAGCTAAGGTGGCGCACCCCTCTCTTAATGTCATGTTTATCTACAGGCCACATCTCGGTGTTGTACCATTACACTGTGTGGTACATCCTTACGCCGGCAGGGATTTTGCGATTCAGTATTACTTGACTCATTTGCATGGCATTGAATACTAATTCCTAGTTACCACAGAGACCACTATCACAGTCCCTTAGCAACCCTTGTGCCATGGTTATGGTGTAGCATGCATGCCATTGACTATTATGGGGAATTCATGAATTGTGTTACATTGCAGTTTTATGACATACAAATATATTTTCATTGTGATCCCATGTGTGCACCAATGCACTGCGATTTTACTTTGCGTTAGTGTGGCCATGACATTAAATGTTATTTTTTTATGTGTTGTGCATGTTTTTTTATGGCATTGGCTATATATTTAGCTATTGGCATATATTAACATTATAATACATAAGTTTGGTCCGCTTTCATGGCTCCGATTTTATGTTTGAAAAAATGTAAACCTTTTTTTTTGGTTTGCATTTCTGCATGCTTACGCTATGCCTGCACCACTTCATGAATCGCTATATACCTTCATTTTCATGCTACACTGCTGCACATGGGGTAATTAGCATACATGCGCCGGGAGTTGTGCAGCTCTGGCATACGCAGGTAGTGCACGTGGAAACAGCTCGTACCTGAATTGCTTGGTGGCCATATTTGGCATTAGATCGCCGACGCTACACCTGCGCTTGGCTCAAGCTTCATGAATCCCGGGGTTAGTGTACACATAGTGTAGGCGTCAATAAATCACAGGGGTGATATATACTCCTTCCTTTTACCCTGACTACCTTACCTCTTAACTGTCCAGACTTTCTCAGAATGTCCAGATTTTCAGTTCATATTTGTGGTCTGTTCTTCATAAAATTTGTGATTTTCTGACAAATCACTGGGCTTATCTGAGGACTGAAATTTACTACATTATGGCATACATTTGAGTTTCATACTTCAAATCATTGTATGCTGAAACAAACCCTGTTACTGTAGCAACTTACTAAGTTTATAAGAGTAATATTTAAACTAGGACCTTATTTTTGGGCCTTTGTCCCCTATTTTGTCCGGCTTTATCCATATTTCTTTCACTAAGAGGTTGAGAGGTATGCTGACTACTGGCCCATCCACTTTTATTAACTACTGCCACAGCTAGTTGAGAACTATTCAGCTACTGTCACATTAAAAATAGTTTAACACAACACCTTTATTAGCAGTTTTATGTATTTTCTTGAGTTGTGATCAGCTACATTCAATATTACACAAAATATTGACAAAACAGTTAGTGCAATAATCTAAAGTATCTGGATATATTTCATATACATCAAATTAAGTACGTAGCTATAAACAATGACAGAAAAATGCTTTTCAATTAGCACATATGAAAGCATGCAGTATTTTACACACCTAGCACTTTGAATGTGCTTCCACATATGTACTTTAAAGTCTGTGCATGTTACTGCTGACTTTAACTTGATATTTGATCATACTAAAGATAGAAAGGAACTGATAAAAAAATCACTTCTTTTCATTTTCTCCCTAAATGTGGTTTTCAAATGAAGATGTCTTATTTCTATTGCTCATATGTATTTTTATGTCTCTCATTGATATATTACCATTACAATATGGATATATTTATTTTATGCTTCATAATTACATGCTTAGTAAAAGCTTGGGTATGGCATGGTCTACAAATTATCTGTAAACTAATGCCTGTGACAAGCTTACATTTAAACAGTGGTATTTAAAAACACAGGCAGAACTATTTTCTGAAAAGGTAATCTGACAATTCTGTTACACTGTTGTTTTCAAGCCTGTCGTATCTGGTGTTACAAACTCTTTCAGTAAAATGTAATAGATACAGGACACCTCATAAACTTGGTTTGGATTATTATTCCTATGCTATTTTTGCAGTTTTGTACTGTTCCTGTGGTCTATATTATGTTATGTGCTCAGGTTATGGCAGAAAAGTCTTCCTGGTTAAATTCACCAATCCATTTAACAAATGACAAATGCATTTAAAAAAGACCAGTAATATGAAAAAGTAATGAATATTTCATAATCCATCAGTTAGCACTGTGGATTATGACTGTGAACTATTAACAGCCTCCATATCAGCTTTTCTGTAGATGCCTACTGTGTAACTCTGAACCGTCTGACTGTTATTGTAGATGATGAAGGCTATCGATGGTTAATGGTCTGCATTCCTGTAGTAGAAGAAAAAACAAAGTCCACAAGTTAGGTAAGGAACGCTCCACCCATGAACCAGTCAAGGAAAAGATAAAACTGATGAGCAGACTTCCACGACTGATGCAGCAACTCCACACACTTTAATGTCACATAAAAGCATGAGAGCAAGTAAAAAAGGTGAGCACTTTCACAGTCTATAATATGACTGCTTCTTCAGACCTAATAAAAACAGCTCTCCTACTCTATATATACCAATCAAATACCAATTAACTAATTAAGTACACACCTAAAAGCACAATGCAACTCTGCTTAGTACTGCTTTTGTGAGGACAGCTATAATAAAGTACATAAATAAACTTACAAATAAATACATCATATATATGAATAAAAAATCTCATATATAAAAACATCATACAAAAACAAGTCATATGTAAACATAGCAGCTTTTATTCATGCAAGAGGTAGATTTGATCATCCCTCATGAGGGTTTGTAGTAGATATCTCTTTCAATGCTGACTGACCAGATTCTTAGTATATTTTGCCTACTGCAAAGTATGCTTTGCGTATTACATAGGGAAGACCAATAAGCACTTTAAAGAGATGCTTCATGAACATGTTAATGATATTAAGAACAAGAAAGTAACCAATACCTTAGCCTAGCACATCTTGGACAGTGGTCAGAGTCATAGTTTTAAGCTTTTAGCCCTTGAGCTTTTAGCTGCTAGTATTAGAGATGGGGACTTTAAAAATACGACAAAGTTGAAAGAACAAGAGTGGATTATACGGTTGGTTGGAGACAGGTTTCCTTGGTTGAATGATCAGGTTTCCATAAAACCACTGTTGAAGGCATGACAGCTTAAGCACTGAACCTTACAGCTTTATGTAATATTAGGTGTATTTATTTAAAAATATTGCTGCTATGTTTACATATGACTTGTTTTTATATGATGTTTTTTATATATGATGTTTTATATATATATATATATATATATATATATATATATATATATATATATATAAAATGCATTTATGTGTAAGTTTATTTATGTGTTTTATTGTCTCTGTCCTCACAAAAGCAGTACTAAGTAGGTTGCATCATGCTTTTAGGTGTGTACTTAATTAGTTAATTGGTATTTGATTGGTATATATAGAGTAGGAGAGTTGTTCTTATTAGGTCTGAAGAAGCAGTCGCATTATAGACTGTGAAAGCGCTCACCTTTTCACTTGGTCTCTGTTTGTTGTTTGTGTTTTTATGCGACATTAAAGTGTGTGGAGTTGCTACATCAGCCGTGGAAGTCTGCTCATCATTTTTTTTCTTTGCATTCCTGTAGTCCACGGTTTGATTTCCTCAACTTCCAGTTGCCTATCATGTGACTCTCTACAAGCCTGGACAGTGTTCTGGGGCATACCAGATAAGTTCCTGAATGGTCACTGGACCAGCATTATTGTTAACTAGCTATGAACCATTAAAACACAGATTAAGATATTAATAATAAAGTTACTCTGAATGTGTAAACTATTAAACATAATAGTCAAAAATATTAAAGAATGAAAACAAAAATACTAAGAGAGGGTGAACTTGCCAAAAGATAAATAGAAGCAGTAGACATCTTGATGCTAAAGGTTTATTTATTTATCATTAAATGCTGAGTTACTTCTGCAAGATGAAATACAAGATAATGCTTTCTGATTATGCCTTGTCTGTAATAGGTTAATATTTTCCTCAACAGTTGGTCTTGTCATTATCCTGTCACTTATAGTTTTGAGTTACTTTGATGGATGGCACAGTAGCCATGCAAGTCTGACATATTTAGAATATAAGATGCTTCCTTCATGCAGATTAGACACAATATTGTTTGCAGTCATGGTCATCCATTGCATAAATTAGTAAGGTGAATATGAGAAATGCAGTACTTTACCTATATGTCACTGCAGGAATTCAGTGATAGGGGCTCGTTTTCACATATGTTAAGCTTGTAAAGAAATACCTAACTAAGCTGTGCAGGGCTGGAACTGTGAAATGTCAGATTTCTCACTCAAGCTAGTATTGCCTTTTTTGTATACTTCCAGTTCACATTCATACCTCCTTATGACATCCAGAAGCTCCTTGAGTCTGGCTTCTTTAACTAAGTAACTTACCAGCTAATAACAGACAGGAGCTATTAACAAAATGACATGAAGATTGTTAGTTAGGGATGTCCTGCAGTGGAGAAATTAAGCTTTGCTTGCCACTTATTATTTATATTCATATTTTCATAAGTGAGAGACCTGCATTTAATTGAGGTATATAGTGTGAAATACCAATGTGGGAGACAGGACAAATCGCTGAAAATGCTGGTTTATATGACACTATACTGGAACAAAATTGTTAGTTGTTTCTTAGTAATTATGAACATAAGCAACATTTCTATATGCATTTAATATTTAAAAAAAACAAATGACTTACAAATGGTTGCATGATGTAAGGAGAAACCTTAGATATTGTTGAAGAAAATAGTCTTTGACATTTATACTGTAAGATGCACATCTTGAGAGTTATCCAGTATTATTTGTACTGCTAACTATATAATTAAACATATGTTTTCATATTTCTGTAAATATCACAATAAACATGTCTAGACTGTATAGTTTCCAAGCTATGAAAATTTGTGAAAGCGAAGAAAAGTATAATTTGGGGGTTGTGTGCATTATGGAATATTAAAGTATTTATGGAGAAGAGTATGAAGGCACTATTATCTCTGTAAGGAATACTTCTTGACATTAATATTGCTATTTGTACAGTTTTAATATTTTTATTGTTCACAAAATATTTACTTTTTTGCTTTTTATGTTTATTTTTCAGAGAATGGTCTGGAATGCATGATGTCTGTATGCTGCTAGAGGTATGACACTCCACACCACATACGTGTTAATGACATATGTATGTTAATGACATATGTAATGATGTTCCAGATCACATAAGTGTTAACGACATATATAAATAAGGAATGTAACAATCTCTCTATCGTAGTCCCCTCTGCCACAATTATCCAATACTCTGATGATTCCACAGTAATATGTGCTGCTAATACTCTTCAAGGGCTACAAGCAATCACTCAATCATCCTTTTTCAAAACTGAATCCTGGCTAACAAACTCCTGTTTAATTTTAAACCCCAATAAGACAAAGCTCATGCCATTCCATCCTAAAAAAGTTACTATATCCACAGGATCTTTTTACATTGTTTCTACAAACAACACTACTATTTTGCCCTCTCCACGCACCAAAGTATTGGGTGTGGAAATAGATACCAATATTAGATTTGACATACATATCTTTCAATCAAAGTCCACAAAAAACTAGGTACACTATATAGGAACAAGCAGTATCTCACAAAAAAACACAAAAACAGCTATTGCCCAACTCATTCGACCTCAGCCCTTCTTTATGCATCACCAATCCTTATTAACCTC
This sequence comes from Protopterus annectens, assembly GCF_019279795.1. Lineage (NCBI taxonomy): Eukaryota > Metazoa > Chordata > Ceratodontiformes > Protopteridae > Protopterus > Protopterus annectens. The sequence goes on along the minus strand of NC_056728.1, from coordinate 1,485,111,206 downwards.
AGGAAAACCGAACTGGCAAAACTAGAATCCTGTTACAATAAAATAGCTAGGTATACAGCACACACTATTTTCAGATCTCATCATTGCACTGCTCTAAATAAATTAAACTGGTTAGAACGTGCTTAACTATTACATCTGTCGCAGCTAAACATGGCCTACAAACTTTTTTATCATTCTGCTAAAACTCTATCCCTCCAAGGCCTATTAGAGCCTTATTTGTGTGGTAGAATGGTACGTTCCAACGATAAGCCCTTCTTACTGATCTCAACAGCACGTAATCGTGCTGGTGAATCCACCTGCTCTCATTATAATGCCAACATCTGGAATTCTCTACCTGTTAACATCACATCTAGCACTACTATCACCAAATTTAAACAGACATGAAAAACACACCTTACCAGTAAATGGCTCTGTCCTTGCTCTATCCCAGACTGAGAATTTCCCACTCCTCTGATTCTTTCTTCATACTAGTGCTACTTTCCTTAATTTAACTGTTGATTATGTATTTTTGTTACTATTAACTAATATGTATTCACTCCTAATGAACTCTCCAAACCAAAACATATGTAGATATGGTCTGTTATTTATACTTTGTACTTGTATTAGTTTTACTTTTATTATTGTATATGTTTGGAGCTTTTCTCATCGGGTCTCTGCTGAAAAAGGGTATTTTTTACCCAGTTAACAAATGTCAAACAAAACAATAAAATGTAATGACATTCCACACCACATACATGTTAATGACATATGCGTGTTAATGACATATGCGTGTTAATGACATATGTATGGAAGAATCTGTGTACCTTTTGCACATGCATGTAACTGCTGCCTATGTTCTGTTACTTCCCAAGTAACTTTATGTAGTCTCATAGGTTTACTGTCATCTCTACTCTATGTGAATATCAGGAGACTTCATGTAGATAACTTGTGAGTACTTGGGCACAGCATCTCTGACTAGCAACTTAAAGCAACTTTGCCAGTGGCCTTACTCTGAGAATGACATTTAATGGACACCAGTCTGCTTCTTTTATAACTATAGAAATAGGTTAACCAGGAATGCTGAAAAGGGCAGGTGGGTAGATATTATACTTACTGAGGAACTCTGGACAAGTCTTCTCAATGTCTGCCACTTCGTGGGCAAGCTGATATGGTTATTTGTGTTGCAGGGCATTTTATCTGTGATGGCACTGCTCACTCATACAAAGTATTCCTGTTAGTTATATCATCTCAACTGTGAGCTCTGTCCAAATATCTATGCAATAAAAGTGACCTTCACCAGTCTTATCCAGCCTACCTCTATAGATGCATCAGAACAAATAAAACAATACCTGTGTTTCTTTTACAGACCAGCTTGGGGACCTGCCCTGAAGTATCACAGAAGCACACATCTTGCACTTGCCAGAGTCTAGTGCAAAATGGTGTCTATGGTATGAATTTGGGATTCCTAGGGAATGAGTGCAACGTGACTGCAACCAGCTCACATAGCTGATGGGCTGTATTGTCAAATGATTAGTATGTTAAGGGCATACTCCAGCAGTTTGAATGCATGTGCATGAGCTTGTGGTCTCTAATTCATAACAGAAAGATATTGCCTGTGATGTTTGCTGTACATGCACCTCTGCATCTTAATGCACTTCATAGAAATTTGGGATTACAAGCTTCATTTGTATAAGAACTTTGCAAACTGAATGCAGCTTGTTGAAACATTCTGATTATATCCATTTTGTATACTGCTAGTTGCTATGATTCTGTAAAGATTGTTGGAAAGCTACTGTTAAAGCAAACAGATTAAAATAATTAAAAGAGAAAGAGAAGGAAAACTTTCATATCCAAGCTATAGCAAACTTTCAGTGTTTTAAACAGGATGGATTATTCATATACTTAAGTATTTGTTCTAAGGTGCAGCATTGCAACCAGTGGTGCAGCGCAGTAGCCTGAATGTTGACAGCAGAATGGTTATTGATGATGATGATGATGCCATTGTTCTTATAATTATAACACAATGTCTGAAGAGTGGCACACAGTTGCAAAGTATACTGGCAGGCCTCCTGCTCTCAAACACTTTAATAACTCCATAATCATTGATAAAGACTCACAGATAATGCATCATACTGAAATGCTATTACCAGAATGGGGGTGGTGGGTGGGAATTACAGTTTAAAGGTGTATGTAAGGAAAATCAATATGGTAATGATAGACGCTAGGGACAATGCCATACGGATCTTAATGCAAAGCATAGTTGTGCATGCTGCAGCCATGTCATTTTGTATTCACACATTGGTGAACACTTACCAGATACACTTTGTTGACAGAGATGGACATGGACAAGATGGAGTGGGGGGGGGTTGCAGCCATGGCAGATGAGTATTCTGAGAACCACATGTGCTCATGTTCCAAAGAAGTACAGGAGACATGTTTTGGATTTACCCAGGAATAAGCCTGATAAGGGATGCCATACTTCCATATTATGAGGTAGACTCTCTGAGCAAAGGACTAGGTCACAAAGTAATGTCTGTTCAATGTTTATAACTTCCCCTGCATTCAGCTGATCTCATAATCATAGCAACTGAGTACCAAGATCACTTGGGAGAACTTGCTTCCAATCTATGGGACCGCACTCAACACTATAATTAGGTCACACAATTCAACTGCAATACCAGTCATTACTTTCAGACTGTGATGCATACCTTAACTAGCAGTAACCCCAAGAAATGGGAGAAGAAAATACACCAAGCATAAACACATCTATGGATAAAGTAACCCAGTGCAAGACATATGTGATGAGAAATGACAACATTGGCATTTATCTGCATGTTTTCAGGAAAATAATTAATACATGATGATTGGATATGATAAAATTATGTCATAAAATTGAAAACAGCTCCCAAATGCAAAGGCAATGACAGCTGAATACAGTTTTATACTGACTTCATAACAGCATCATCCCAACACTACACTACATTGGTACTTGCAAACAAAAAAAAATACTTTCTGTTTGTATACACTAGTAACTGCAAAAAAGAAGCTACACCAAAACCATGAACAGAACTTACTAGATTTAATTAAATCTACTAAGTTCCATTTGTCGTTTTGGTGTAGCTTCTTTTTTGCTATTTGGACATTTGTCTTTGTTGCTACATCAATTTGTTGGCAGGTTATTCTGTTTTTACATATGTATACACTAGTTCACATCACTAGCCACTTTTTCATCCATGAATGGTATGCCTAGCCCTTGTACAAATGCCCACTGAGCTCTGTGCAAATGATGACAGGTGTGACTATATGAATTATACATTTTTGTATGTTATGTGGAGAAACACCAGATGCACAGTGTGAGTTGACCATGCACTACTTATGTAGACTATAGGTAATACTGCATGCACCAAACATCATCTACATAACTTTACACTATAACACAGTGACTGTCATGGCCCATAATTAATAACTAGATGTTGCTTCTCCTGCACAGCCATGTACCATGCACAAGCCTACCCGAGGGTTGCCATGTTGCTGCTGTCAGCTGGCCACTGTCAGTTTCATCACTTGTTGAACAAATGAGTTCTACTACTTTTATCGATCAGTATTATTTATTTCTTTATTTATTTTGCATTTGTTAACCACATTAGTCTGGATGAGTTGAATAGCCATTTTTCCACGGAGACCTAGGGAGAAAAGCTCCATGAATTTACAATGGCATTGTATAAGTAAAATGTAATTGTATAAGTAAAATGAAATGCAAAAAAAAAATGTTTTTAAAAATTAAAAAAAAAAACATGTACAAAAACATTAACATTGACTGTACTTGTGGCTACTGCACACAAGACCAACCCTAATCATATTATGCAGAATGGAACAAGCTATGAACATTCTGCATGCAGTAGGGGTTTAGACCAAAGGGCCCCGCAACCTGTCTAGGAAAAAAGAAATTAGTTTATGGTAAGGCAAAGTCTCGTTCAGTGATTATCCTTGTCTGGGTCAGGACTGTGTTAAAGCAATACTCTGTATCTTTCTGTAAGTTATTAACTGTTGTCATTAGCCAAGGCTAAAGTGGGAAGCCTTCATTTTGGAAAACATAGCAGGTAGGAACACAGGAAAATAGGGTGATTAGTCAACAAGTCCTTGATTAATATTTAAATACTTAGCTATGAGAAAGAAATTAAATTAGGGCATACTTATTAACTAAGTGTCCATGAGGTATCTTACCATACAGGAAGAGGTGGTACACTGAAGTTGTCTGCCACACGTGAAAATCATGGGAATTGTTAGGATACTGAGATAATATGTTGCTAATGCAGCAATGCACGTACCACACTGCCTAGCAGATGACAGAACAGTGACCTTTTATATTGTGGTACTTCTCTCTTTGTGGACCAGATAGAGCCCAGTTAGACACTAGGGAGCTATCTAATGCACCAAACATGGATGAGGAGCCTGTTCCAGAGACGAGGTAATCTCTGGAATACAGACCTGTCTCTCCAGCAAGTCCTATTTATATCACAGGCAAGGTTTAAGTCTTTAGAATGGGCAGTTCTGCTTCTGTAAGTTTTGTGGATATGCAGGAGGTCCATCGGTATGCAGTCTGACAATGCCCTGTATGTCAAGCATATATCTCCTCTCAAAAGCCTGTAGGAGACAAAATATGAAGATAGAGCCTTGAGGTGGTCTGTACAGGACATTTTACTTAACCCCTGTATTCTTTTAGTGAAGAACCTCTGTGGACATTCTAATTTTTGTATATTCCTGGTTATGTACATACCAAAAGGGTTATTATATGTAATGATAGGTCTGATATATGCCAAATACAGTGGAACAATGACTTCCTTGGACTTAGATGCCATACCTTTGTTTATAACTTGTGCAACATGGAAGGATTTCCTCACTACTGTAGACACATGATGGTCAAAGGCTAGATTACTATCTATGTGTGTGTGCCTAAGTCTCTGACTACTGGGTCAACAATAAGGGGTATGTTGTCAATATGATAGTTACCAGGGGTGGATGACTTCCCTAAGGATACTATTATGCATTTCTCTGCATTTAGTTTTAGTTCATGGCTCTGACGCCAGTTGTTTGTCTGTCAGCCCCTCCTGATGAACATTTTTGTCAGTGTGGAATTGGATTCAATGACAGCTCATAATTTGCAATCATCTGACAGATTTATTCCCTTGTAATATATATTTCACACATATTTGGCATGCATGATTATTGAGGCAAATTTTGGTTATGGAGGATATGCCATAAGAACACCTAGTGGGTGACTACATGTCAACGTATTGATGTTAGTATACAGTTTAGGTTACAGTGGGAATTGAAATAGAGCTCAGGTAAATGATATCTGAGTCATTATCAAGTATCCACAGAGGAAGATTACAGTCAAAGAAGTCTTTATTATGTCATCTATCCTGAGAAAAATGTGTCTGAGTGAGTGTTCAGTTGCTGAAATCCCAGTTTTATTATCTGGATGGATCTAGGAGTGCCCTGCAAAATGTGTTTGAGAAAATATCCCTGATAGTCACCAAGTGTACCATTTTGCATAGAGTGAAAACATTACTGTTAGCTTCATCTTCAAACTTAGTATAATGTTGTAATGAACAAAACACTATTAACAACTGGGTAAAAAAACATATGCTACTTAAATATGAATGTAGTAAAACAACAGTGTATGTAAATGCAAAATACAAAGTAATTAGACTGAAAACATCTAAAAAATATAATGCTTAACAACAATGCTTTTTGCCAAAAAAAAAAAAAACACAAAAAGGAATCAGGGCCTTTCAAGAAAGTCAATTGACCAACCAAGTGGATTATTATCAGTTGCCAGAAGATCTTAAGTTTTGCATAACCAGACCAGAGCAGAATATTCCTTCAGTCACCATTGTAATATTTTGCACAGGAGCAGTGCTTAATAAATACCAAGCATAATAGCAGGATGCTTCCAATTACATCTGTAGAACCATCTGCAGCAGCAAGAGGCACAACACAGCAGGTGAGGTAAAGGGTACTGCACCATAATCTGCCTCGGATAGGCCATAAGTTAGCTAATGCCAAGATCTGAAATACTGTATGGTAATAAACCAAAAGCCAGTGTAAGCAATGCAGTATGGGTATATGTTTACAATGCTAGTCTGACAGTTACTGCAGAGGCTTAGGAGCTTTTAATGTGCTGCTTCCTGTGATCCAAGGTTTGAATCTCTCAGCCTCCATTTGATTAACTCTGTGGCTCTCAGTAAGCCTTCAGACTAGTCAGTGCTCCTGGGCTGAGTAGTCTTGTGCATTCCATATTATATTCCTTTAAAAAAAGCAATGCAAGCTGCATTCAGTGCATTACAACAGTCTGGTGTACTGCAAGCCATACTGGAGGATGATTTTCAAATGCATCCCAGAAGGCAGCCAGCAAGGCACTAAGCCAGGATATAGTTGTCAGTTCTCTGACCAGGCTGAAATAGACTAATAAGCTTAGCCAGAGAGCTGGGGCAAGCTGTGTGCAGGATGTGTAAGCCCCTCATGTCTTTACACAATCTGAAGGTTACCCAAGTCCAGGTAGAATCAAAAGTGTGTCTGAGTCTGGGTATACTGCCTTCTAGAACATTCCAGTAGCATTTGAGTGCTACTGCTGAGTGTCCCAGAAGCTGCCAGTCACATTCTAGAACAGTTCCTGGCAGTAATGTGTAAGAAAGTGGTTAATTCATCAACTTCCCAATGTAAAGCTATGGAGCACAGTGCAGGAACAATTCTATGCCATTGCCAACTTTCTCTATGTCCTTGTTGCAATTGACTACACCCACAACCCAATCAAAACCCCAGTGGTACCAGATGCTGAATGTTACAATAACAGAAAGTGGTGGTTATTGCTCAGTTGTCAGGTTGTGTGCTCTGCAGATGGTACCATCATCAGTATCATGTCAACACACACTGGCAGTGTGCATGATACAGCAATATGGAGGAAAAGTGGTCTTAAGGTCACTTTCCAACATGGTGAAATTACATAGGAACTCTTACACAGTAAGGACAGGACCACAGATATAATTTGACCTGGCAACAATAATTATGAAGACTAAATATATGTCTATTCCTTCCTACAAACAAGTGACTGTGATTATCCATTGTAGCCTTAGCTTATGACACTATACCAGTCCCCATCAATGCCTGCTGAGTAGCCACTGCAACATGAAACATCATCAAGCATGTGTTTGGTGTGCCGGCAGCAAGATTCTGATGTCTGGATACATTTGGGGTGCAGTCCAACACATACAATAAAAGGCATTAGAAAAAGTCACTGTGTGTCATGCTGCACAAAATACACTGAAATCCTCAGATGTCTGATGTGGAACTATCAATGTTGTCACAGAATAATCAAGAAGGCACAAGGGTGAATAGAAATAGGCATGGATGATGCAGGCTGCAGCTGTATATTTCAGCTCAGGCAACATAAAAGTGTTTGGCTTACAACTTTGCACGTCAGGACCGCTACGGACGGACCTCCACCAGAGTTTCCTCTGGCTTCGCCCTGCCCAGGCATAGTTCACCATCTTTGACAAGCCAAATATACAGAAGTGCGCAGACAAAGCAGTGATGCTCACATGGTATTGCCCCACTACAGCTGCACAGAAGACAACTACTGGAAAAAGGCCATTAGTTATCCATAGTGAGCATCATACATGCCATAAATCCAATATCAGTTGCAAAACGTTATATACCTGTTTGCGGTATAACAATGAACACATTTGGATGGCTTCAAAATAATATTCACTGTAGCCAATATACATCACCACAGGTGACCATTATGGCATATGTGTGCACATCTAAGGTCTGCAAAACAGAAGACACTGTTTGCCAGGTAGGATGTCACCTAGCATTATAACTTTCACTATCTCAATAAAGGTAGAACCAGACATTGGAGGAATGTACCATAACCAACAGAATCTAACTGTAGAAGCTGTATACTAACAGTGAGATGCATTACACATGTCATAGGAATCATAGGAATGTGTAACACTGTAATACATCACATTTTGCACCAGACTACTGCTGCAATAGTAACAAAAAGGTACAGACTAATAAAACCACATACCTGACAAGACACATGCCAGTATTACAGGATATGCCTAACCCAGACTGTCACACATAAGGCAGCACTATAATGCACAGGTAGGTGAAGCAACATGAGCCAGACAGATGAACAAACATGTGAAATTCAGCAAAGCATCAATGACAGTCATTGCACATCAGCTATAAATCATGCAGCATTATACCAGTTATGACAACATGAGTATAGATGTGTGTACATAAGCAGGTATGCATGCAAAGGCACACATGAGAAATACACTTCAGCAAAAGGATATCAAAAGTGAATATGGACGCAGAGATGCATGTTGTGCTGTTGGAGAGGCATGCAAAGTACCACAATAAAGTGCCACAAGTATTACCAGTGTGCACAATTATGTATATCTGTGCATGCAGCGATGACAGACAGTAGTGCAATGTTTATTGTATAAATTGATGCTGTAAGAATAAAGTAATATGCTGATGACTGGGATAAATGTTTGCTGTATGTCATCTAGTAAGAACTGTTAAAATGGAAGCAAGGTGATTGCAAAATTCAGCAATACAGTTGTCACTATATTACCAGAAAGATCACAATGGCAAATATGTGCAACATAACACAACATGAAGGCAGTCACTAATGTCAGATAAATGAGCAGAAAAAACCTTGTGGCATCAGACAATTTTGAAACTACTGACATGCAAAATAGGCAGCGGACAGCACACCAGTCATCATTGCCACAGGGTTAGAATGACAACACAGGAAACACATATGACCTACTGCCAGTGTTACACTAATGCTGTCTAGGGAACCACACTGATGTTTCACACTGTGGTCTTGGCTGCCCCTGCTCCATCTGGAAACACTAGGTCCAAGGTTCTGTACCAAGGACCAGAATGTGGTGACAATAGTAGGTTGAGACACAGTTTGGGAATGAGAAATATTGTGGTGTGTCTACCTGGATGTCACTGCTGTGTTCTGAATAGGTCATCCAGCAGCATATGTGTGTGTACAAACAGTTGACACAATGATGTATGAGAGCCATGTATAGGTCTACTGACAGGGTTCAGCCTCTCCCCGGAGGTAATCTGCTCATGAGGGTCAGGGCATGTAACATCTGGTTTGTATTATGACACTGCTCTAGCACTGCAGTAACAAGGCTTTAAACAGAGTGTGCAACAGATATCACACTGTCATGTTGTGCAGCCAGTGCTGTCATGACCTATCCATGTCTGCGCTCCTGACCTTCATGTAACACATGCAGCTGGAATGCAACAAGATCAGTAACATGAGTAAGTGCAGGTATGTCATTGTCATGACATTTCTGTGAATGTTCCTGTGCCTGTAACAGTAAGCATACACCATCTGGCATGTGCCCACATACATCAGCTACTTTCCCACATGCAATCTGATGGACACTATCAGTCCATTGTGAGGCAGAGTCACCATCAGTACCAAACTCAGCTTGAGACAGTGGTTCAAAGTCATCATCATGGCAAATATCTGATGCGCCTACATCATTATACTGACCTGTCACACTATCCTCCCAATCGACAGCTATACTATGAAACCCATAAATGTCTCTTCCAGACCAGACATCATTAAACCCAGTGCAGTGTTCTGTGTGCCATTGACCATAATATCAGACTGAGGCATATCACATCCCATCTCAGGATCAGTGGTACGGCTTGTGGAGGAGGCAGGAAGTGGACATGCTGCAAATACAGACGGATGATACATATATGAATCATTAACTGTGGTCAAATGAGGTAGGTTATGAACAAAAATTTTGGCAGATATCTAGCAACACTGACTAAGTATGATGAATGTACTTACTAGGTTGGCATGGCCTCTGGATCATTGTGCCTAGAGAGCAGTGAAAAGCCGTTTTAGTCAAAAATCATACTTATATGAAGGCTTGTGTAAAACCACACATATATGATGTCATACTTGACATGTCCTCCACTGACTCCATCTCTGATGGTGATACTTAAAATGCCAATGTGGTGTAAAAAAACGTGCACAGCAACTCAGTAGGCCAGGAATAATGTTGTCTCATCCTGGGAAGGCAAAAGTAGACCACAATGAGTAGCATTTTTCTCCCTCATAACGGTAGAGTCTGTTGTCAGCATGGAGAATCATGTTAGATCAACTGTGATGACAGGCATCCCTTGAGCAGTTATGTCCACCCACAGTGTTCACCATGTTTGTGATGTCTCTCCACACTTGATTGCTCCAGAATATATCGCCAGTCCATGATAGAAGATTTCTGCCATATTTCAGCAGGGCCTCTAAAATGATTTCATTTTCGCAGCAGGAAACGTTTTCATGCTTATTTCACAATGACATCTGTAAAAAGGTGAGTTGTACATATCAGGATGTATACATGCAGTGCAACTATTAACAGATCAATATGTAAATCATATGTCAAAATAATGTCCTTCATATGCATTGTAATACGCAAGGGAATAGATGTGTAATTCCATCATGTACAGATATGCATACTAAACATGTTCGAGTATATGTCATGAAATGTAAAACCTCCATATACAAAGCAAATATCCTGTTCCACATATTAGGTAATGCCATGTATTCAGAGGTGGGCTTAGAACCACTATACTACAACTTCATCCAAAGCAAATCACCTTTATTCTCACCTATAGTCATATGTGGAATCAGCTATCCCTACCATATCACCTTCAGCCATTGTGGATATCAAACAGATGTCTTTGTAATCATTAACAAAGATCAACACAATTGTATCATGTACCCAAATGTAACTAACGTAAAAGCCTAAATTGGTAAGAACAACCCCGTCAACTAACATATACAAAACTTCTTGCCACCTATAAAATTATCCAGAATCCATCTGCTTGTCCAGCAATAAATAACATTCTATACAACTATAAAAAATGAATGCCACCAACAGTCGAATAAAATACCAGAAATAAATGCCAGCTCAAAATCCACAATTTATTGTTAGCGCTTTCATTCGCTCACAATGAAGGAATTTCTTCAGACATCAAAGTGCATTACTAAACAACTTAAATACCACAGTTAATTATGACATCATAACCACTCCCAAGCACAAATACAACTCTAAGCCATTTAAAGAAATATATACCATACATGAAAATGCATATATTAAAATATGTATAATTATTAAAATTCACATACTGAAAAAAGAAATAAAAACATTTGTATCACCGTCAGTGTTTTTATCTGGTTAAAGATTTTAGCTTTAAGACACATTTTAAGGAACAAGTATCGTTTAAGCCAAGAGAGGAAAAAGCATTAGTCTTCACTTGCCAAAATAACTCCCTCTCCTCAACAAAAGGATAATAAATACATGAATAACTAACTAACTAACTAAATAAATACTCTTCATTCTTCACTCACTTCCTTCCTTGCTTCTATCAATTTCTCTCCCCTGGCTTTCTATTTAATATATACAATAAGCCTGCTTTTCTCTCACTTTGCTTTGCAATTCCTGTTTGTACTGTACTAATTTAAAATTAATCTCTCTATAAACTGGCTAAAACTTCTCTATTAACTCATTATCAAATAACATATCAATTCTTAACCAATGTTTTCATATCATGCATAGTTTGGTATAATAATTTAAACTGTAGTTGTTTTTTGTATTATTTTAAAGAAAGACAAATGTATTGTTCTTAAAATGTTTTATAATTCTTTGGAGCTTTTCTCCCCAGGCTTATGCTGAAAATGGATTCAGTCAGACTTTCTCAGTAAACAAATGTGCATAAGTAAATAAATAAAATTAATAAACAAACATTTGTAGCCCTGTGTGTCAAACAACACCTCAGAACAAAAGAAGCATATGATCATGAGCATCTTAGCACTGATGGCTAGATGCGCAAACAACAATAAAGAAACAGGTTAACTCATCTGGATGTCATCACAATGCCATTTGAATGCATAGCAGCTTCCAGTGAAAAAGTAAGCATTAATGACTATCCGCATATTATACTTTGCATGTATGATCAGTGGACACTGCTGTTAACCAATGTTATCCATAAACATTACTATAGACTTGCATGTAAAAATACATGCCTAGCAGATATGGACTGAATCCATTCATATCTGGAGTTTGTGGGGCTGTTGAGGTTTTTATCCATACACATGCATATTGGGAAAACCTGACAACCAGTTATGGACAAGTAGTCATATGCATGCATGTGGGAAGGCCATTCCTTGCCTTCATGTAACGGGCATATTGATGTTCAGAGAACTTCACTTTGCAGACTACTTGAAATATGTTTTACAAGTTGCACACAGCACAGTATGAACATAGTAGAATAGTAGAGAGATTCACAACAGCAACACAAGCAGATGACCCCATGACAGCTTACCCTATGAGTAATTTGCAGACAGGAAACTTTACCTAAGGTTTTCTCAGAGCAGATAACTATAAAGAACCATTTGTCCCATACATAACTAATGGACCTCATTAGCAAACAATGTTTTGGAACCATATCAATGTCCAGGTAAGTCTTTGAATCTTAGCTCATCAACCACTAGCTCTTTGTAAGCATATGGTGCTCAGCACTAATGTCCAATTGTTATCATTGAATGTGTATATCTGTTGCACTTGCCTGATGCCTACTAATAGACTGTTATCACCTTGTGTGCGCCACTTTTAAAATGTGATATCTGTATGTTTAAAACCCACCAAAGCATTGCTAATTAGATTGGTTATGCACCAAGTTATTTTATTAACTTCACACAATATGATTATGCTGCATGGTTGGGTGCTGATGTATTAAAATGCGTACACCTGTCTTACTGTCAGAGTGCATTAATACTTACAGTGCATTGGACATGGATGACTACACATTTCTTCGTTACCTGCAACACTTCAAGATTGTTCCATATAATTAACAAGGATCTCATTGTGATTCCCTTGCAATACGTATGAAAAATAAAATATGTAAACTCAGTCTTTATTGTTCAGTAATAACACCTTCTATCTGAGTTAGAAATAAGTGGACATTGTAAGTGAACATGCATTAGAAGTGAATGAGTTATGGACATACTTGTTTTACAGCAAATGTGTGTATACACTCCCTAGACTGTGATATAGCTGAAGACTTAATACTCTAAGTACTGACAGTAATTACAGTCTAATTTATTTGTGTGTTTATGGGTTCTTTTCCCACAGCAGTCCTTTTATTTTTGCAATGACCAGCTTGACTTCCGTTAGACGTTTAAGCATGTTTTATTGAGCAGAACCTCTGTAAGATCATATCTGCATTGCAATACATGATCCTTTTATGCAGCAGATGTCGGCATATTTTGTCTATGTCTCTAACACCTTGAATAACAAAGACTATATAATATTTAGTTAAGGCAACAACTGCAGCAAAACAAAACACTGGTCAGCAGATACCATTGACTTTTATCCATAAATGCCATACATGTACATTTTCACACACATATCCCTTGCTGTCTTAACTCTCTTTCTATAATATATGTAATAAAATATATTTATGAGTGTGTGTGTGTGTGTGTGTGTGTGTGTGTGTGTGTGTGTGTGTGTGTGTGTGTGTGTGTGTGTGTGTGTGTGTGTGCGTATATATATATATATATATATATATATATATATATATATATATATATACATATACACACACACACACACACACATATATATATATCTATATATCCATCTATATATATATATCTATATATATATATATATATATATATATATATATATATATATATATATATATATATATATATATATATATATATATATGGATCTAGGACACTTGCTCGAAAAAGCAAGTGTCCGAATCCATATATACCAATCACAGTTTAACAAAAGCGCTTTAATTGAAAAAGCGCTTCCGTTAAACTGTGAAAAAAAAAAAAAAAACTCACCCCTCTACTTAAATATTCTCACTCCAAGGTCGCACTACAGTGGAGTAAAGGAATATTCCCTTACTCGCACGAGACCGGCACACCACTCACACATACCCAAAATTACTGCTTCGATGAACAGCAATTTCGGGTATGTGTGAGTGCGAATTTGACTTTCGGTGAAAGGTAAATTCGTGCAAGTGTCCGGGTTCCATACATGTATATATATATATATATATATATATATATATATATATATGTATATATATATATATATATATATATATATATAAATATTTTTTTTTTTAATATATATATATAAAGAGAGAGAGAGAGAGATCACTCTACATAATTTTGTAAATATATATATATATATATATATATATATATATATATATATATATATATATATTACATACACATACACACACACACACACACACACACACACACACACACACACACACACACACACACACACACACACACATGCCATACCTCTCAACTGTATCAAATTCCTCAGACTTTACCAGTAGGATAAAATAATGGGGTGTCACAAATTCCCAAGTTTCTTTTTTTATTTTATTTACAATTTTAAAGTACGTCTGATGTTACAACATCATCGTCAGTGTATCCTGCAATGTCATCAAAGTGCAGGGGCATGCGTGATGGCATCAGATTCATGATGCAGTACCTGACTGCCTGTCAGACTCATGGACACTCAGGAGATTTCAAAAAGTAAAAAAAAAAAAAAAAAAAAAAAAACTTCAGTTGTTTACAGCCTCAGCCTGCCCATGACTTGTAGCACTGCAACAGCCAACCAACAAGGACATTGTGTCAACTCGACGATGAACTCAGGCCCCGGGAGGAGTCCACTTCTTGTAGTTTTGGTAGAAAGATAAAAGGTTATAACCATAGGAGATCACCATTTATGAATGAGCTATGGAAGTGCCACCCTTTGACCTCTATTATTTATGTTGTATCTGAACGTCAAAAATGTGAAATAGGTATGTACTGTTTAAGGTTGTTTTTTGTTGTGTTGGAGAACTCATTCATAACATTCACTGTTGCAAACTTTACAAGTAGTTATTCTGCCACAAAGAACTGTGTAGCACACATAAGGAAATTGCAAGGGGTTTTACTTGTCTGCAGATTGCGTTATGCTTTTGATTAAAACCATAATTGTCTTGCAGATGTCTTTTGTATGTTTACATGTGAGCATTGGTTTGTTACACTGCATCTCAATTATTCAAGTCTAGACATACCCATGTGAATGGTTTATGTTTACAAGTCTTCCTTTCACTTCAAACATAATTAAGGAACGTGAGTGCAGTACAGGTTGCCGTTACAAATGTACAGCTGTGTCCTCCTGGGCTGTAATGGAGAAGATTGGACTTTTGTAGTATATCTCCGTATATGTAAAAATGTTACAAAGATAGAGTAATTTGATACTGATGTGTCATTTTGACAGGCTGGGGAGTTAGTTACAGTCAGCATGCGTTTTATTTGTCACAGTAACTGTGGCATCTGTTAGCAGTTATTGTTTTAAGTTAATTCTGTTGGTAAGAAGGGATGCTCACCCCTACACTCAGTTTTAGAAAAGAGTAAGGTATTGGCAGTCCCACTTACAAAGAAAACCATGTGTCTGTCCAGCTAGTGTTATCGCTGTAAGCTAATCATGTACCTTTCAAAGTATCTCTGTATGTGCTTGTGTATCTACTTTTCTAGTTGTCTGCCCCTCTGTTTATCAATTTATTTGTCTACTGTAACCTATCATTGTGTAAAAATATGCTGGATCGAGCTGGTGGGGGATAAAAGGACCAATGTGGTTACCGAGCAACAGACAATTTTGTACATTGGCTTAAGTATACCACCTGCTATTCTGGACCTGCACTTACACAAGTTCCAATGTGCTCCATGATCACAAGTGGGGTCATATAATTGTTAATGCTGTAAACATTCACTTCTGTTACTTGGCAATAAGGCACTCTTTTATCTTTTTGTTTGCTTTGCAACATCACTGAAGGAGTCACAAACAGACACTGAGAAGTATTCTGTATGTAGCCATAGAAAATTATGCTTTTACTCAGTAAAAAGAATATTTAATATGTTTTTTTTAAATATTTATTTGTCCATTGCTGCAAATCAGTCAAGGAAATATGAAAGTTTTTCGTTTGGAATGCAAAAGTTGTTATTCTGTGAATGTCCATTTTCAGCATGTTCATACACAGGTGATTGTTTAGGAAGGATAGTTAATGAATACTGGTCATGTTAGAGAACAGAAACATGATGGGCCTTTGTTCTGATTTTTGATGTTTCCGGGTTGAGAGGTATGTTGTAAAGTCTAAACTGTGCAGGCCCATGAATGTTCCATTACCAGATGTATTTGCTATATCCACGAGTGCATTTTTTTTATGTGAAGTGGGATATGGGGTACAGTGACAACATTCCTTTAAAACTGGTGCACACATGTATTTCTCATTCTGTCACTGAATAAGAAAAAGATGGAAAAGTGGGGCAGCTGGTAAATATTATCAGATGTGATATAGTTGGGCATACTCAGTGTACTCAAATGAGTACATTTTTTGAGCATCTATCTTGAATTTTATGGCTTGGAGTGCACAGAATGTATAGAAGTGTCAATTTTATTTCCTGTCATATAGAGATATATAAAACATACTGACCTGGTAAAAATTCTTATGGCACCAGTTGTAAATAATGTATTTATATATATAAGGTGATGGGGCAGCAGAATGATTTAAGTACAAAATGTATGTTCATACATAGGTGATTGTTTGGGAAGGATAGTTAATGAATGTTGGTCACATTACAGAATGGAAGTATGAACTGCATACCTCTCAATATCTAAATAAGAGAACTCCGACAACAGGAAACAATTGGGAGAAGGACAGAGTTAAAAACAAAGCAAGGGCAATGAAGCAAGAAGTAAGAGTAACTGGGCATGAGGTAAAGACACTGAAAGAAGCAAGAGAACAGAGTGAGGATATGAGTATGCAGATATGCTGAGAAAAAGAGAAGCTACCACAGACACATCTGAGGATCTGGATTCACACTGATAGACAGGAGAAAGGTTATAAAAGCTGGACTGCTCCACTTAGGAGACCGAGAAACACAGAACATGATGTCAGAGAGTGGAATGGATGTGAAGAAAAAGAAGAGATGACCCAAAACTGTGTTGCCTGGATAAAGAAGAGCATAGCACAGAATGGACATTAAAAGAGAGGTAACATACTGATAAAAGAAAAGTTGTCCTGAAGACAGGGTAGATGGATGTAATGCATACATTCTATCTTGACTTAACTTGCCATAATGACAGGAGGGCAGTCATATATAAAGAAAGGACCAAGATGAATAGAAGTCAAGTAAAACCTGGGAAAAAAAATGGTGACCAAGGTAAGGTTAAGAACTTGTATTTAATGACTGAAAAAAGCAGTGAGATAATACAGATTGAGGAAGCAGTACAAATGAAATTCCATTCTATGTTTAAGGAAGTTAACACTGGGATAAATGATGACTGTGTGGCCTTTTTTTCTGGAAAAAATAGTAATACAGGAGTCAAACATGCACACTATGGGGAATGCAAAGATATGCTGTAAAAGTAGGACATTCAGTGAATTAATGGACATGCTCCACAAAAAAAATCAAATCCACCAAAACCACTAGAGCAACATCTCTGTGTCACTGCTGGACAGAGGCAACAACAAACTAATGGGCACAGTATTTTCTAAATGTGTATTTGTATTTGCATATATTTTAAACTTTAAATCAATTTTTAAGTACTTGGCCTGGTTTTGAACAAAATATCAACAGAGTTAAGAGAACTGCACAGAGAGGCAGGCCAAAAAGTAATATTATCTACAGAAATAGAAAAGCAGGATGATGGTAAGGATGTAAAGAACTGCAACAGAAATGAAAGGGGAGTGTCATAGTCCAGGGACACCCCTATGAATGCTATGCCAGATAATACAAACATCCAAACCTTGGGAGGAGGGATGTGGCCAGGCAAAGGCTGCAAATGACAGTGAGGACATGAGGACGGGAGAACTCCAGTGTTTGTGGTGATGGGAATGGAAGAAGGACACAAAAGGAAGACACAAGAGGAGAGGGGATGGAGGTAAGGGTAGTTACATCTGATAAAGAAAAAAAGGCTAATAGACTGCTTACAGTGCAGTCAGACATAGCCCTACTTTAGGAGACTAAGCTTAAAGCAAAGGAGCAATTAAAGTTTTTAAGCAGAGAATTCTTCAGAACTGAAATTAACAGTAATCCAGGATGATGAAATATTAGGATGACAGTGTTATTTAGGAGATGACTGGAAGTCATCATCGAGAGGGTGTAAAAAAGCAGAGAGGATAGAAAGTGACTTGTAAAGGGTAGATTAGGGTGATATGATAGACAGAAGAAGTATATGTGCCCCAAATAAAGATACAGTAGGATTTGTGGGTAATTCTTTCAGGAGAAGGTGCAGATGGAAAAAGGCATTGTGTAAGTAGCAGGGAAAGACTACAACAGTAAATGGATTTGGGCAGAGACAGGCTTTTTGTCAAAAGAGAATTCAACCAGAAAATGAAAAGAGAATTAGAGAAGGAGCTGGAGCAAGGAAGGTGGCGGGCTATCTGGTGGAAGACACAATCAGGCAAAATGGAAAACACTTTTCCCAGGAACTCCATAGCCCAAGCAAGCAGACTGTTTAGACTGTGTGTGTGTGTGTGTGTGGGGGGGGGGGATAGAATATTGTGAGCCAGGTCCAACAAATCACTGTACAAGAGAGGTAGCTTTCAGGCCATGCAGTGTAATGATGATAGCAATGAAAGTGGATGAGGAACGAAAGGAACTGGGATGAAGGTGGATCAGTTATAAATGGAAAGATGAAGAGGAGAAGCAGACCTTGGCAGATAATAAATGAAACACTGGAAGACAAAATGAACTGTAGAAAAGAAATAAGAAAACACTTGCAGAACAGAATAAGGGAAACATTTTGGGATAAAATTATTGAGAGGATAATGTTGTGTTGTTGTCGTTTAGCTTTTCCCGGTAAGGGTTCACCACAGAGGAACTCTGATCCACTAATAATTGGCAGTAGATTTTTACGAAACGCCGAGGTGCCAGCTCGACACCCAACCTTCAATGAAGGCATGCCCATTTACACGCGCATGTCTTTTGAATGCTACCCAACCATGGGGAGGACATGCAGGCTCCACACAGAAGGCACACCCAAACCCAGCCGAGAATCGAACAGGAGAACCTCTTGCTGTGAGGTAACAATGCTACTGCTGTACCACCATGGCATTTGAGAGGAGAATGCTGTGTAAGGAAATAAAATGAGGAGCATAAATGTATGGAATCTGAATTAGATGAGATGCAGAAGGAAATACAGTGGGAGGAAGGAGAGAAACAAATAGTGCAGGAGAGAGAAATAAAGGCATAAAGGATAGATTTAGACCTGGAAATAACTACAACAGTGGATAGAGTTAGACCTGGAGATAACTACAGCAGCAAAGATGGAGCCATAGTACTAGAATGATTTTGGTGGACTACGGTGAAGAACAGGGGACTATCTGGCTAGGAAATACAATGTAAACAGAGGGAGCCAGGAAATCCCAAATGCAATGGGAAAAAGAGAAAAATGATGAGCACAGACAAGGAGATCACAACACATTTGGTTTGTACTGTTATAGCATTTATGCATAAAAGGATTCTGAGAAAATCAAACAGGAAGGTTCAAGGGAAGGGATCAATGGAACGGTGGTACAAACTGACATAGGAACAAAAGCAATCCCTAAACAAAACTATAATCACAGAGATAAAAGAGACGGTGAAGAAAATGAAACAGAAAAATTAACTACAAACATTTAGAGAGTTGAATATGAAATAATAGTGATGACAGAAGAGGTAACAGAGACAAAGCAAAGGGCCAGGGTAATTGTAATTTCAAAAGATGGTGGGAAGAAAAGAGGATACTACAACCAATATCACTCATAAATATACTTTGAAGGAAAGGTATAGGAGGCAGGGAGATGGTTAGAAACAATAATACCAAAACTAACAGAAAAGGGCAGAATGACTTCCTCAAGAGGAAGACATTGGAAATAAATTGGAGTCAGTTAATAGAGTTCATGAGAAACTCAAAACAGTGAAGGAGAAAAAGAGTGTGGTAATTTTCAATCTGCAAAAAGCCTTTGATATGGTGAGTTGGGAAGTTTTGTGTAGATTCTGTAACATAGAGAAATATGAGGATTCTTCCCAACTGCAGTTTACCAGGAGGTGGAGACAGAGGTGCTGGTAATTAAGGATGGGGGGGGGGGTCTCACAAGCATTACAAATACACTGGGGTACCAGGCAAGGGTGACACCTATCTGTGGGACATTTCAGTCTAGTGCTAGAGGAACTGGTTAGGGAAGTAAGAAGGAAACTTCAAATTCTAAAAGACAGTAAGACAGTAAAATCAGGTTTCCTGTATGCAATTGATTACCTACTGATGACAGAAGACATAGGGACTATAATAACAGAAGCATTGGAAGTGTTCCACAGGTTTAAACCGTTTAATGTGTAATATGGGTAAGATGACTCGTCATTTCAAAGAACGTATTTTACAACATCTCAGCGATATTTGCAGAGGCAATACCTGTGATGCCTTAGCACAACATACTACTGATAATAGTGATCATTATTTCCTATTGTTATATTGCAAATAGTTTATGATGATATATGCTTAGGTGACCTAGCCAATAAGGTAGGAATGGCTGAGCTTAAATAAGTAAGAACCTTGAGACCTCATAGAACACCGTGTTTAAATGGTAATATACCTTTAAAACTCGTGCTCAAGGCTCATAGATTGTTTAATTAATTGATTGCAATGTTTTATTATTTTAAATGTTTGATTGTTTAATCAAAGTTACTATTTATATGCGTGTGTTCATAACTGATTTTATGATCTGATGAAGTGGGTGTTTTCCTGCAAAAGCACTTACCTATTAAATATATATATTTTTATTCTGCCGTGTTTGTTTGGTTTTCTATTGTTTTATTTGGTAATATGGAAAACGTGGTGGTTGTGAGGATCTGGGCAATCAAGAGAAAAGGAGATAAGGCTTACACAGGAAAAGGATTAGCCAAAATACAAAGACATAAAAAATTGGAAGCACACTGCTAGACACAGTGAGAAAGATGTTTGAAGGAAATGAAAGGCAAAATAAGAGGGGTACTTCAAATAAGAAGAGCGGTATCATTCATGATGTTAGGTAGGATAAATGTAATCATGATGATTGTCAGCCTGTTGGTAATGCACATTATATGGAATCTGCAAATCAATAAAAAAGGAGAAGGAGGAATGGGTGGCAAAAGGGAGAAGGAAGAGACTGGATAGGGAAAAATTAAGAGTGGCAAGGAGCGAAGGCGGATGAAGACTCCCAGACAAACCCCAACCAGCCACTGGTATATAATCTAATAATTGGGTAAACCTGAAAAGTAAATAGGAGTAGAATGAGGAGGCAGAGAATTGGGAATGGAAGGGGAGGGAAGAGGGAGCACAAACAGAAATTGGAGGAGGTTACGCAAAGATGGGGAAACATAAAATGGGAAGCAGACAAATAAGAGACATATGGGAAATGCGAGAGTGGGGAAAGTTTATAAGAAAGAAAGTGAGATAAAAATAGCAAGTCAGAAAAATTTATACTGAGCAGCAACTGAGAAAGAAATGGCTGACAAGATCACAGGTCATTCACTTCCTATAAGAAATGAAGGAAGAAATCAGACTTTTACAAGGATAACAGTGGCCATATTATTGTCTCAGAGAGAAGTAGCTAGAGAAAGAGGATAAAAAGGGCACTTTGATAAAACAGGGAGCAGAAGGAATGAGAACACAGTGCCAGGGAAGAAATAGCAAAGGATTGACAAATGTGGAGATGTAAAATATCGATGGATGTATGGAGGAGGAGGAAGAAGAAGATTACAGTGAAGAGGAGCAAAAAGGAAGGATGACTGACAGAGAAAGGGACATGGATGATATAATGAAAACACAACAGCTGTAATATAGCAAGAGAACAGTACCTGGGAATGGTCCACACATGATACCTGATTTTACTGAGACTAAACCGAGATGGCAGGAATGAGACACATGTTGAGGAGATATGTAGGGTAAGAGGGATCTAATAAAAGCGATAGAAAAAGGGGGACCAGCCTGAGAATTTTATATGCAGGGAACTGGGCAGGAAAAAGTGTGTGGAGCAGGAAAGGAAGGAAAGTTATACAAATTGTGTCAACAGAGTAATAAGTTGTTTAAAAATAGAGGTAAAAAGTATAACAGCAAGGCACTGTTAAAAAACAAGATCATAACCAGAGAGGAAATGGATCAAGAATTCCTTGAGATGGCCAGAATATCCTCAAAGCTGTTCACATGGGCAGGGGAAGGGGTGGAAAAGAGAAGTAGTAATAGCACTACATATACAAGAGGAAACAAGGTAAGGAACAGAGAACATTGGATGTAGACAGGAAACGTATGTAGATGAATCACCAGCATGAATAGAAAGTGTACCATGCATGACAATTGCCCTAAGTATGTGGCATATAATAAAATAAATAACCAATAAACAAACCTGTACATACATGTTTTTAAGAGTCAAAAGCTTCATTTTTTGAGGGCTTAATATAAATATGATGTACCATTATATCTGCAGCTTGCATACATGAGGTTTGGTAACAAACCAATTTATCCAGGGACATCTTCAGGTGAAGATTAGATAAATATAATAGTAGGAATTAAGAGGCTGGGGGGTGAAAGGGTTAAATAGGAATGAGGGATGATTGGGAGTAAATGAGGCAAATGTAGGGAGGAAATGAGGCAAGGGTAGGGAGGGGTTTAAGAGGTTTAGGCAAATGTAATTGGGTAAGGAATCACATTTTGGCATGAACTTGCTGTCAAGTTTTACATCTGAGACAACCTTTAGGTGTTTGGAAAGCATGTAGGCCTGGGGGCTTAATGATGCATGGTGGATGAATGAGTTTTTTTTTTTTACCTGTCCAGATTCATTTGGATGGGTGGTCTGTTTACATTGGCATTTTGGTGTCCAAGTTGAACATGAAAATATGGAGGTGCAGAACTGATCAGAGGGACTTGGACTGTTGTCATTTTTATCTGTTTTACCTTCATTAAGAAAAAAAAAATAATCGATTCTGTGGCACAGTGACTTTGTGACTAAATAGTGTGTTGATGAGTGAGTTTCAGTGGTTGCTCACATTGGAATGGTCTCAGGTTTAATTTGCTTGTGGTTCATTACCTTGTGGTAAGACCGCTGACAACAATCTTCAAAAAGGGTCTTTCATTGTTGTGGGAATGGCCGCATGTTTTGTTTTTATATGGGGTTTGGGTGAAGAGTTGCAGTTTTGTCCACGGTAGTGTAGTGGGAGGTGAGCAGTGTAGTAGTGTCAGTTATGAAAAGCATATAAAGAATTAACATCTACAATTGTTTTATCCACGGGTTCGAGAATAATTGAGAGGCCTTAATAAATGTAGGCAAAACATATTTCAAGTTACTAGAATTGATTAACAAGGTAGCTTTCCAACCTGCAATGGTGTACAAAAGGTACCTTCTCATTGCAGTAGTGCATTCCTTCATGGGAGCTTCTTCATGGGCTTTGTGGTGCTCAGGAGTGTTGGCTGTTAGTCATGCATCCTCATGGTACAACTAGCAGTTGCAGGGGGGTTGGCACTGGAACATGCTTCTTGCTGTCTGGAATGGCACAAGTGAGGCAGGATGTATAGACAGAAACTGTTGGCTACATAAAAAGAAGTTAATTTCCAATTTCCGGTACCAACTTCTTAAGTAGACATGCAGCATTAACACTCTACACTGATGATAGATTGAGTTTACCTCTTAGTTTATTAGAACGAAAACAAAGGGTACTGTAAGTGCTTCTTGATGTTTTAAGAGATGTCGCTAAGTAATGAAGGACTTTTACCTCTACTATTTGAATGTGCTTGTGTTCGCATCATGCTTATTTTTTTTTTTCAAAACACTTTTTATTTGCTTTTATAATTGTAACTAGCATAACAAGAAACAACAAAATCAAATGACAACTATAAAGAGTTATACATAAGCATTACTACATGAAAGATCCAAACTGATAACCTATATATACACAAGTGCCAATATATACAAGGAATAAATGAGAAAACCGCTGCACAAAATAACGATTTCAATTAACAATTTTTAAAGAATTAGTGTAAGTACCACGTCTACCCTACACAAATCCCAATACAACTCATAGAGTATTGAGGAAAAGAAGAAGAAGGGGAATTGAAGATATCCACATGAACGGATTTACTTCACATGCAGGGTGACTTTATTTATCAAATTTATAATAATCAAGGGGGCTTGAAGTGTCATGTTGGAGATGCTTCTCAATCATCAGTCAAAAGAAGGAAAATAAACTCCCATAAATCTTGGTGAGCAGCTCGCTTACGCGGATTAGTTATTATCAGTTTTTGGGAAGTAATGTATTTAATTGCTAGATTTTTAAATCCTCTCCAGGACAACTTGGACCGATCAGTCCAGTGTTTGGTAATATAAAATTTTATTAGAAGACAGAGTGTAATGAGTGCTCTTAATTTAATATTTGACATGTTAAGCCTGGTAATATGTAGCAAAGCCATTTCCCAGGATAAGGTAGATTTATGATACCCCATTTTATCTAGTCTTACCTTAAGAGAACACCAGATACTGTGAGAGTACCTACAAAACCACAGAATATGAATAATATCAGCACGGGGACAAGAGCAACAGAAGCATGTGGTGGAGACAGTCAGAGTAAATTTATTTAAATGAACTGGAGTTAAATATAAATTATTAGTAATCATGAATTGTGTATATAGAAGTTTTTTTAAAGGAGAATACTTAAGAGTAGATTTTATTGATAGAGTTTTCTGCTGAGATGAGATGGTAGCTCCTTGTTGGTCCCAAAAATCTGCAAAAATAATTTTCCCTTTATTCAAGTATGAGGAAAAGGATTTGTAGGCTATAGAGAGCATATTTTTCCCACTGACTAAATTTTGTAGTAGGACTGCTACACTGTTATTATCAGCATCCGAACTGGGATAATTGTGAAGGAAAAATGCCATAAGATATCTTAATTGCCTCAGGATAACAGTATATTTTTTGGGCAAGAACAGAGCATCACGGAGATCGGTTAATGAGAGGTGGTTAAATTTATACAAGTCCCTTAAGGTATAATCTTTAATCAGTGGGAAATTATTTAAGTTAATCATTTTATCAATCAATTTTAAATTTGGGTTAAGATGAATAGGTTGGAATAATAGAAGAGTGTTACCTAAGTCCAAGGAGTGGAACAGATCTTGACAAGTTCTAATTAACCCCTTCAGGGCGTGATGTAGCTTTAACTTCTTGAGGTTAATTTTATTTAGGAATGGTAAAGCTTTAGGGTTGAGATCATTACTAAGAGCATGATTATACCACACTTTGATCCACAAGGGTGACCAGGAAGAAGAGTTTGGAAGATGATTTGCAATATCAAATAATCTAATAGCATGAATGATTCTGTAATAAAGTATAAGATTAGGCATCGCCAGACCCCCCAGAGGTTTAGGTAATGTAAGTCTTTGATACGAAATTCTAACTGACTTAGGGTACCAGATGAATTTTGCAAGGTCTTTATGGATTCTGTTTAGGAAAAGAATAGAAACCAAAGATAAAGAAGAATTAAGATGATAGAGAAGTTTGGGAAGTATATTCATTTTTATGATAAAAGTTTTAGATAACATTGGAAGTTTTAATTGTTGCCATCTCGAAATGTCCTGGGAAATGGAGAGCCAGACTTTTGATAAATTTGATTGTAAAAGAGATGAAGAAGAGTGATCATAAAAAACTCCTAAATATTTAAGAGAATAATCTACATGAAAGGAGAGATCTAGAAACAAATGTTGTTTATGTGCCATAGGGTTGATTGGGAAGATAAAGGATTTATTTAGGTTGATTTGATAGTCTGCCATAGAGGCAAAGGTATTCAAAGATTTAATTATCTTTTAAGTGTCAGATATAGGGTGTTCAAAATAAAGATTTAGATCATCTGCAAAGGCTATAAAACGGATGTTAGTATTGAAAATTCTAGGAATAGAGTGATAAGTTCTTTGTGATATAAATAAGAGAAAGGTTTCCAAGTATAAATTAAAAAGTAAGGGGGAGAGGGGACACCTCTGCCTGGTACCATTTGTAATCTTTATGGGTTGAGAATATTTTTTGTTTATGTATAAACAAGTAAATGAACTATTGTATAATATTTTGACCAAATTAATAAAATCAGAGGGGATATTGAATCTCGATAAAGCCAGAAACAAAAAATTCCAGTTTACTCGGTTGAAAGCTTTACAAGCATCCAACACCATAGCATATCTGGGATTTCTTTCTTTTTTGGTGAGATTTATAATGGTTTCTAGTGTTAGGGTGTTGTCCCACATATGTCTGTTAGACATAAAGCCTGCTTGTTCTGGGGAAATTAAAACACTCATGGTTTTTTTAAGCCTGTTAGCAAGGATGGCTGAGAAAATTTTTATGCCAACATTCATAAGGGATATCTGTCTATAGTTATTTACATTAGCACTATCTAGGGTGTTTTTAGGAATTAGAATAGTTTTAGCATAGTTAATGTATAAATCCGTTATACCTTTACTTGAGAAAGATTTATAGAGTTCTAGCAGAATGGGGGCAAGGGTGAATTTAAATGTTTTATAGAAATCAGGTGAGTAGCCATCTGGGCCTGGGGCTTTACCTATCTTGAGGTTGTCAATGGCTTCCAGAATTTCAGACTTAGCAATCGGAGCAGATAAAAGACCCCTCTGTAAGTTAGTTAATTTTGGGAAGGTAAGCTCATTCAGAAATCTTCCCATCTCCACCGATGAAGGCAGCATGTTATTATTAGCATAGATGTCAGAATATATTTGGTGAAATAGATGAATAATCTGATCATCAGATTTATAAAGCATGTTATTATGCTGTATGCAAGAGATTTGGGCGTGTTCAGAATTAGCCTGGCGAGAGTTCTAGAAGGGGTTTGTAAGAATTCAGAATATTTAGAGATATAACGGAGTTCTTGGAGAGAAAGGTTAGATTGATGGTGTTCAAAGAGTTCTTTTTGTTTAGATTGCAACTCATTTTCCGTGACTAAGGAGTAATTATCTAAAGGTTTGTCTTCCAAGGATTTAATCTCAGTAACTACGTTGGTTAACTTACTTTTATATAATTTTTTAAGAAAACTAGTTTTCCTGATAAAGATTCCCCTAATTACCGCTTTACCTGCCACCCATCTAACATCAAAGGGGATATCACCATCACGAGAAGCAGAAAAGAGCTCTCTTAATGTAGAAGTAATTTCAAGGATTAAAGACTGATCCTTTAGTAAATTACTGTTTAGAGACCAGTTATATGTTTTATAGGATGAGGACAAGTTGAATGTAAAGCCTATCTCTAGTACAATCCTTGAATGATCAGAGAGAAATCTAGGTTCAGTTGGGAGTTTGATTTGTTTATTAACTAGAATGTTAGAAATTAGAAAGAAATCTATACAAGACCAGGAATGGTGACATTTAGAAAAATAGGTGAATAAATTATAATTATTCCCAGAATCAGAACTAAACGAAATTGGGTCTATCAATTCAAAGTCCATTATTAACTCAGATAAAGCCCTAGAAGCCTGGATATTAGTGACTTTGGTCTTACTAGAGTGGTCTAAATTAGGGTCTAAGACTGTATTCCAATCCCCACCCAAAATAAAAATATGGTTTGGAAACTTAAAAAGAAGGTTGTAAATACTCATAATGAACTTGATTTGTCCTGTACTGGGTCCATAAAGATTTAAAAATAATATAGGTTTATTTAAATTATGTGATAGAGATGTAAAATAACACCACCTCCCATCATGATCTGCTCCTTTGGTGACAATCATTGCCTTAAAAAAGGATTTTTTAATAATGATCGCCACTCCCTTGGAATTATGATTCACGCCTGAAGGGATAATGTCTCTAATCCATTTTTTGTTTTTATCTTTGACCCATTCTTCTTTTAACATATGTGTCTCCTGGAGAAAACAAAGATCCGATTGGGATTTATATAAAAGATGCATCACTAGATTTTTCTTATTTTTCTCATGGATCCCCCTAACATTCCATGAAGAAATATTCCAAGTTTTAGCCGTAAAAGTTTGCAGTCAAATGAATGTTATTCGAAGGTATTGTTACATGGAATCATTAATAAGAAGCAAACATTAGAAAAAATGTATAATGCAGCATTATATAAAAATATGGCACAAACCTCCCTCAATTTTATCATCGTGCTTAACCACAAAACCACAACAATTGAGAGAAAGAAAAAATAGGATAATTTAAGTGAACATGAATCCAAAGTACAATTAATGATTAATACTAACAACAACAAAATAAGGATCCTACTATATTTACAAGTAATATACAACATCCGATCACTTCCCAGCAAAGCCATCTATACCCTGCTTAGACAGTCTTAATAGCTTCCAAAAATTGTTGGGCATCCTATAAAGAAAGAGGTCAACTAATGGCATTTATACCCAGTACACTAGTTTTAGTAAGCTATAACTGGAGTACTTCAATAAAACTAATTATAATCACACATAAAGGTGCAGGAAATCCAAAAGCTTTTTTGAAAAGTTACAGAAAGAAAAACAATTAGATCAATAATTAATGTTTCTATTAAGCAACCACAAAAATAATATTACAGGGGGACATTGTCAGGTTTCACAAATATCAATAAAAAAAAATTGAAAATAACAATTCCACATGAATAGTCAATCACTAAAGCTTTAGATCATTCATGACTTTTGCCAGTCCAACCTGTACATTTACAATCTCCGCGGGGCATGTGTAAATAACTTTGCGAGCTAGACTAAGCAAATTAATATGATAGGACATTGATCTCTGGATTGCGATGGCAAAGTGAATTCAAGGCTCGCACTTCCAGCAAAATAAAAATGTTAATTCTGCCCCGCCTAACTAATGTAGGAAGTCTAATATTTCTCAAAGTCCCAGTTTAAACAGAACAATTTCCTGTAAGATTTGGATTACAAATCATCGAGAAGAAGAAGCTCTTCGTATCTGAAAATGATAGTGTTCTCTCAGATATGCCTTGATAGCAGGACTATACAGGATGTAGACATTTAATTTCCGGCTTCAGAGGTGCATCAATCCTGATCGGGACATACCGTTGTTTCCAGAGATCCCCCAATCAACCGTAACTAAAGAAAGGTTCCTCTTACATCCAAGGAGAGTCACATATTAATCAAAGACCAGGACAGTTGTAAGTTTAAACAAATAACAGAATATTAACAGCAATGAAGGGCTAGGAAAGCCAAAGAGCCTCCGGTGAGTAAAGCGAAAAGAAAACAAGGATTTCAATGATTAATAGGTGTTGAGCCAAAACATTTTATAAAAATAGAATCTGCTTCTTTAGGGGAAGACATAAGGAACTTTGTTTCCTTGTAAGTAAAAGATAATGTAGAGGGAAATTTCATTTGAAATTTGATTTTGTGGGAAATAAGGTTGGCACAATAGGGGGCCAGTTTGCGGCACTTCTCCCTTATTTCAAGGGGTAAATCTTGTGAGATGGTAATAGTTTGATTATTCCAGGTGAAGTGATTAATTTTCTTATAGGCTGACAAAATGGATTGAACATCTTGATGGTTAAGCAACTTAACATAGACTGGTCTTGGCTTTGTATTGATTTGCTGCCTCCGCAGAGCTCTGTGTACTCTCTCAATAACATACTTGGTTGGAGGATTTCTTTCATGACATAAGTTGTTAAAAATCTGAGTGGCGACTTCAAGAAGTTGATTTTGCTCAAATTTTTCATCTAAACCCCTAATAATCAAATTATTCCTCCTACTTCTGGCCTCCAGATCTAGGATTTTTGCTTGCATGTCATAGATTACTTTATCTTTCATTTGCAATGCTTCTTTAATGTGACCAAGTTCAAATCCGTTTGATTTAGTTCTCTCTTCCACCAGGTCTAATCTGTCAGCAATTTTATTGACTGATGATCTGAATGAACTCATTCTGACAGTTAGCTCTTGCATGGCCGCTTACAGCGATAATAGCGCACTTTTAGCTCATCCATTAATGGTGATCCATCGGCCTTTTGTTTAGTCGGATCTTTTGGTTGTTCCTGTACCAATTTAGAAGATCTCAACCTCTTTGCATATTTTTCCGGAGATGTGGATATGGCAGATAATTTGGATTTTGTAGTTTGCATGTCCATATTTTCAGGCTCTTTTGGCATTATACACACCAATACTATTTCTTGTGGGTGCTGTCAATAAACCCAGTGCTGAAGTCTTGGGCCTCTATATAGCCACGTGTAGTTTGGTTCGTTTACAATTGCAGCAACAAACAAGCAGTTTTTACAAACAAGAACTGATATTTTTACCACGGAAGCCTTGAAAATAAAAGCTGAAACAAGTAGGTTCAATTGCGCATGGCCTTTATCTATATAAACTTGAAATATAGGTTTAACCGATGAAGAGTAGATGGAGCTAATAGGAGAGGGTGTTCCTTAGATGACCACCATCTTGGGAATCACATCATGCTTATTTTAGGAATTAAAGAAAGGTAATTCTAAGATGAGATGCTGGGATGGGGTGCTGGCACCTACTGGCTATGTTGATTGATTGGGTTGCTGAACTTCTGAAGTCAGTTGAACAGGTAACATTGTGCATCCTTTGTATGCATTCAAGTTGTTTTGATATAAAATATGGACGTATGGTTATAAAACTGTGTGGTTTAGGGTTAATTGCTTGTTTTAACTTTAATTTCATATTGTTATGAATGATGTTCCTTTGTTCTGAATTGGTTAGCTAGCCGTATGATATGAATGGCTAGTATGCATTTAGGGGTTTGCTTTTTATGGCTGAATCAATATGGTATTAAATCTGATGTGTTATGAGTTATTATTCTGAAGTCTGATGAGGCATCCATGAAGGGACGTGGCAGCAATTACATTGTAGTAAATGCTTTGACCTTCAGCTGGCTTTCCTTCCTCTACATTTTACTTTTGAAGTTAATTGCTTCATACGGAGATGATCTTAGTTCTCTTTGAGATCTTGTCTATTTGTTGTGCACTACACCATGTGGATATTGCAAGCGGGTTTATTCAAATGGAGTGGGGATTGATGAGACTTGGTGTTTTGCACATTGGTGTTGAAGTAGGGTGAATGTAACATTTATAGAGCTTCTTGGTTGTTCCAGTGAGTTTCTGAAAAGTCATTGGGTAGAAGTTTCTGAAAAGCCTTTTATTAGTAAGTTATGAAAAGTTTTTGGTAGTAGAACTGACACCATTAAAGTAATTGAAGTCTGAGGAAACAGTGGTGAGAGGCAGTTACTTTTCAGTCATGCCCGACACACTCTAATGCGGCCAATGTTTCTTTGGGGTTTCTGGGTTTGGGGTGGCAGTATTTCAGTTGTCCCTATTTGGGAAAGTTGTCTTCTACTTGTTGCAGTGAGTGGAGTTTTTACTGGGGCTACAATTTATTGTGGGAGGGTTGACAGAATGTGTGTCTCGCAGGTTATGGGTTTGACTGTCAGGAGTGCATGTGTGGTCCGGCTTTAACGGCCATAGGGGAGGGTTATGGCAGGCACAGCTTGCACCCCAGTTTACCTAACTTTATTGGTCCCTCAGTCTTAAATCCTAGGCATTCTTCAAATAGCCTTCCAACTCCCATCTTTACTTGTTTTACTTAGTTACTGGGGATGGGGGGATCAAGTTGTTCTACATATTATCTTTGCCTTGCGTAATCTTGCTCTGTAAGAATCCACACATTTATTTCTCTTATTTAACAAATATATGACTCAGTTAAGATGGTTACTTCAAAACTACCTTGTTTGCATACTTTTTAACAAGTTTCCCAGCTTCTGTGCCCTTCTGTTTTGTTGCTAAAATCATAACATGACAATTCCCTGATTTTGATGCTCATTGGGGTTTGACTGCAGTTCATGCAAATAGGATTGTGAACAACACCTGATTTACATCTGTGTCAGGACATAAATCACTTTCACATTCACAGAATCATTCAGTGCCCATTAGTTTATTTTCAGAAGGGGGGTTGTGGAGATCTATGGGCTGATTAATCAGGGCATGCAGAGATTCTGCTATACCTGTCAACACTTTGGATTGTCACGGTATGTATACATTCACTGGCTAACCAGGGAAGAAGTGTTAATGAAGACATAGGAAGCTCAGCTGGATGGTAGGATGGAGGATGGATAGAAGTTCAGAATTTTGAGTTCAGAGAAGTGTGGGGAAAATAGGGAGCTTTAACACTCTACGAAGTATTTACTTTATGTGTGGAGTTAAGTAGTGGTAGATAGTAGGTAAGTCATATCACTGATATTTCGTGAGGCCGTTACTATGTGCATGCTTCTCAGTGACAACCTTTTGAAAATTTAGTAATGGTATGAGGGGGTTATGGTAAGTAAGCTTCCCCTTTGACACAGATGCCATGGCAGGCATTGTAATCTGCTATATTTGCAAATATATGGAAGAGTTTCAGCTTTACCCTAATTGTTTCTCCTCTCATTTTCAAGAGGCAGGAATGCTGCTTCTTATAATGTAGAACAAGGGGTAAAAGATGGAACACTTGGTAATGACTCACTAACAACTGGAAGCTCATATGAAAGTTATAATGGGATGAATTTATTTGCAGAATAGGCCTGTTAATGAAATAAAATGATTCAGTTTTATTTGTCATTGTTTTCAGTAAAATCTTTAACTTTGAATGTATGAAAGATCTGTTAAGGTGGAATTTAAGGAACATAAACTTTTATGACCCTAAATGAGGAACATTTCTTGAAATGAGATACACTTGAGAGGTATGGTTATTTTATGAGGGTATTTACTATTTGATAAGCATCTTAATTTGGTTGCTGGATCATGTTGTTAGAGACGCTTGTGGAACAAAGCAGCACATGGGAGTAGCTGTCAATGTCATACTCTCTAAAGATGAATATGCATTTTTGTGTAAGAGTGATTGCCTGTGGATATTCTTGCAGTGCTCATTTACTGAAATGTAGTTAGGGTTGTTATGAAATTAACTTGGTTGTATCTGATTTTGTATGGAAATCACAAGGTACCCAGGTATTTTGATATTTAGCTTTCCACTCATCAGCAGTGCATAGATGTAACATAGTCAAGTAGAAGCTCAATTTCTGTTCTGAAATTTACTAGGGTCTTTTAAAAGCATATGTTCAATTGCTGCTGTTTGTGTCATAGAACCATTTTGTAGTATGTTCCTTTCATAGCTTGGCAGAGGAATACGGCAGTGCCAGGTTACTGAGGGATAAGGGATGAGGGGTGGGGTAGTAGTGGTGTAGTTGATGAACAAGGCAAGCTTTGGCAGCAGCTGATGTTGTCACTAAGAATTTCTGGCTTATGTGGGTTTAGAGAATTTACAGTATTATTTCTTTTCCAGATGGGGAAGTACGGAGTTGGCATTTAGTCAATGGCCTGAGGTTGGTCGGTGACCTGAAGGAAGTGGGCCCCAAAGGTGATGGAGGCTGTTGCAGTGGACATCCCAATCACTAGGGTGGTGGGCAATGAGATCACAGATGTGGGACGGCAGAGTGAGCAACAGTCAGTGGCTTGACAGAAGTGGATTTGAAAGGTAATGGATTCTGCTGGGGTGGATGTTTTGGTTGCTTGAGTGGGGCACAATGAGGTGCCACACGGTGAGGTAGTAGGTAATCTTACTTTATCTGGTGCTCATTAAGGCACATCGGAGTTGATGTGGGTTGGAGTCGTGTAGGGGCAAGTGCAGAGGAGGTATGTTGGCGGCAGGGTAAAGCAGGGTTGGGGATTGTTTAAGGGGAGTTTGGGGATCCCGGAGGTGGGGTGGAGTCACAACACTTATATGATCATAGGAAATTGTTTGTAAAGGACTACTGAGGTATTTAACATGAAGTTGGAGTTCCAAAAGGTGGTATCTTCTGGGAGATGAATCTGTCCCTCAAGCAGGCTCTGCTACTTCACATACCAGGTTATGATATTGAGACCATTTGACTTATGTTTCAGGCTAATAGGAGGTGTTTCAGTACATGTATGACTTGAATGTAGGCATGATATGTGAGGAACTGGGTGGTTTGTTGTCTATGCTGAAATTGGAAAGCCTAAGCAAGGCATGGTTTTGAGACACCTTGCAGATGTAGGCTATGTTTTAATTTCTTACCAGATGCAAAGGTAACAAAGGGAAGGAAAGCTTTGAATGGAAAGCCCAGGACAAGCAGCGATGTAAGGATATTCAGCTTTTGGGCTCTTGAGGCTACATGTTGCACATTTTCTTGAGCAGTTTTGTGTGAGGTTTATTAAGTTGGTGCATTGTTTTAACATTGTGGTGCCTTTTGGAGCATTTTGTTGGGATGACCTTTTGGCAGATGGATAGGGATGTTGATGGGGATTTCCATTTGTTGACAAATGTAACATGTGATGTTTGGTTGGGGGGTTGGTTTTTGGCTTGTTGGACAGAAGGAAGGACAATTTGGGGGATGTTGAATATTTTGCATTTCATGTTAATCTTGCATAGGAGGTTCAGCTGGAGCTGTTGGGGATTAGGGTTCATTTTCATTTGTTTAATATGCCATTGGCATGGGTTGTGATGTCCATGCTGCTAAAATGCTATGATGGTCGTTTAAATGTCTTATTGCTTATAATTGATAGTTGGTGTGATGGAAAGATGCTATTAAATTGAATTTTGAAAGAAAATCTCAATTTGTCATTATTATATTCATTGGGGAGTAAAATGGGTCTGCAGTTTGGCATGATGGTATGCAATTGCCTTTGCGTGATTTCAAGTGGCATTGGGTTTAGTGTTCTGGTTGTCCAGTTGGATGGAAATGACCTGGCAATTATTACAACGCTTGTATTGGTAGATAGGTAAGTGAGTATTTAGCTAATACACAGTGATTATACTAGGTTTTGAGGTCATGGTTTGTTACTTTAGCACTGGAGAGGAATCAGTCATTTAATTTCAGCCATTTAGGCAGCTGGCTACTTTGACTATTTATGTGATAGGCCTTTGGGAGGTGATGACATGGATCCAGTTTGGTTACAGAGGCTGGAGTACACTGAATGATGTTTGGCTTAATGCCTTTGAATGGATGGTTAGGTTGTTGGAAGTTTGGTCAGAGAGAGGGGGAGCAGCCTGGATAGGCTGGTGGGCAGAGAAGAGGGTCAGGCTTTCCCTCTTCTGTTCCCGCTCTGGTGTTGGATGTTCAAGTCAATGAGTTGGGAAAGGAAAGGGAGCAGTTGGACACTGCTTGATAAGTAAAATAAGTGTGTGGAGGTAAGGACTCTGCTTATTTGGTTGGATGTGTAATTCAATAAATGGTAAATGAAGTGAGTGGTGGGACACTGCTTCATAAGTAAAGTAAGTGAGTGGTGGTATAGATGCTGCATACTGGCTCAGGAAGAACGAGGTCATGCTGTCCTAGTTAATGTTACATGGATGTTATGCTACAATTAATATCATTTATACCATGTGTCAGTTGTAATTTATAAATATTGGTTAACAAAATTATGTTTATGGAAATTTAACAAAGGTCATCAAATGTCATTCAGTATGATGTGTTTATTGAAGGCGACCGGGTCAAATGAATTTGCCTGAAAACTGATTTTGTTGAACATGCTGACACCTGTAGGTTGAATTAGAAATACCTGTCTATAAAAATCGATATTTTATAACACTATAAAGACATTGAACAGCAATTGGCATGGCAATATAAGAAGAAAAATAAAAAAAAAATCAAACACAGGAGACTGCCTAGTCTGAAAAGCTGTTAATGTTTCTGTAAATGCTGTACAGATTTCTTAACTGCTATGCTTTAGACATAGTGATATAATTTTAGACCTCAAATTTAGGCCTGTTCCTCCTAGATTTAGTGATTTCCTCATAGTGTCAGACCTTATGTTAATGTACCTTACTATATAAATAAACCACACCTACTCAATGCTTCCCTACCATTTACTATAAGGGTCCAATATAGGAAAACATTTAGTGTATTGTGAAAAAAAAAAAAAGAAAATGCTCCTCTTTCTGACTTTTTACTATGAGTTTTCAGGGTCAGTTCTATGAATTTTAATGCCAAGACGTTGACATATGGATACAACCTGAGCAGAGTTCTAATTCTAACTAAACCACAAAAAACGCATATTTAAATATAAGAGGCTACTACAGACAGATGTACACATGACTGCTGAAACTGGATGGAAATGGTGGCAATTTTTAACATGCTGATCTGGCAATAGATAATGCAAGCCAAGTAAATGCCAGAAAACAACAATATAATGATTTGTTTCATATGTTCAGTAGGATTTTTAATTTATTTGCACATCTCTCTATGATTAATCTCATTAACAAATACCTGCATTTTTTTCTGGGATATTGTGTGACTGTCACTTAATTTAAAAGTTCTAATTATCGCAAATGCACTTTTTGTTGGAACCGAAGCAAACTAATTAGGAAAGTGAAGAATTTGCTGGAGAGGGGGAAAGACATCCTGATTTTACCTAATAGGATAGCAATAATATTGGTGACAATTTAATAATGATTCTAACCATACTAATCAACTGCACTGATTTTCAAGTATGTCCCTGAGTTTGACTCAAATTTTAGCTCTCTCCCTCTTAATCCCCCCTATAACTGATGATTTTTGCAGAACATTTGATGAATTTTCCTTAATAAATAAGAAGAATAATTACGGTTATAGACTTCTTTTACATAAAAATGTACATTAATTCACATTCTCTTATTCAGTGTCTCAAGCTAATAGTACTAATATTTTAAAGTACTAACATTTAAAAAGTGTCTTTGATTGTTCCCGATTATTTCTGGATATGTCCCTAATTCTAGTGAGATTTGTTCCTGATTGGTTGAATGCTATGATTCTAACAATAACTAGGAACCTTTACGTCTTGTCTAATAATTTCATGGCAATGATGTCTACCAACAAGTAGGTGAAACCCTGCATAGATAGAGGAGATAATATGTGTCACTGAAAGTTTGAGGGTGATAACCACAATCTGTGTAAAGAAACGAGTTCAATTGCAGGTAGTGCAATATAACTCTGAAATTGTGACATTTTGGAGTATTCATCTCAAGTCTTTGGTACAACAATCTTGGAGTTAGTATATTTAATTAAGAGATGTGAGTGCTGGATTACCTTTACACACACACACACACACACACACACACACACACACACACACACACACACACACACACACACACACACTCACACATAATATGAGCACCTATAGGCATACTCATACATGCAGATGTACATATTCCAAACAAATATATGTTACTGAAGGATATTGTATTTCTACTCGTTTTCAAACCTAGAAAGAAGAGAAATTACTACACAGGACCCTATGACTTAATGCTTCCAGAATCTCAATATCCACATATTTATTTTTCATACTAAATTTGTACCACAAATGTATCGTAGCTGCTTTTGGCAACATATTTTATCAATACCTGTTAAGCTTGCTACTCAGGCAGATTGAAAATAATCACTCTCTTTTTGTGCTTCTCACACAAGTTTTTGAAAGGCTTTCTGCTACTCCACTGTGTTATAAAATGTATTTGTTCTTAACAATACACAATCTGCTGTGCCTTTCTGCTTCTGTTGACTTCTTCTAACCCCTGGTAGTTTAGTTTGTTGAAATTTTCTACCACCCTATCTGTGACTCTCTCTCAGTCTACAGATTGGTAGAGTATAATTTTTCACACATTGTTTACTTCTAGTACCTGGTAAACATTAATTTCATTCAGTCCCACTCTCACTCTGCCCACTATGCCCCAAGGTCATCTCTGGTTCCCCTGTTTTTGTCGTACTTCCTCCCCTTCACATCAGATATGATGCAAGGGTGTTCTTCTATAAGTGCATTACTCAAAAGATGCAAAAGAAAACACTACCCTAGATTTTTATGTCCCTCATGCAATCTCCTTACCTGTCTTCTACCTTGTAACCTCCAGTCTGGAATTCTGATGGGGACTGAAGAAAAGTCAGTGTACTTTAATTTTATAAAACATCATTTACCTTTAGGGCAGTACTTTTCCCCTTTCATTTTCATGAGTTCTTCTCCATTTCTACATCTAAACATTTGTTTTATTCACTGCAAGCTGCTGATTCTATTTTTTGTTTCATCTCTTTCAGGAGTCTGATAGCTGCATTGCAATTTTGTTCTGATATTTATGAATGGGATTGAGGTGTTCCAATGACGATATAAAGCTAGAACCAATAACTCTTCTGTCCATTCTCTATGATGTGATATGCCCTTATCATCGGTAATGTTGCACAGATAGCCAGCAGACAGTTTCGCTGACAGACTTTCCCTGCCTCTTTACCCAGAATGCAGTGCCACCACATGTGGATGACACTAGCTCCATTCTCCTTACATTTTAACTATTGTACTTCCAGAACCACACTATCTACATTTTTATTTCTCATGCAAACTTTTGCCACAGATTTACCATTATAGCTTTTCATTGCATATTTTATCACTAATTGATTAGATTGCTACTCAGCCAGATTGATAGTAGTCATTCTCTTTCTCTGCTTCTCATACAAAGTTTTTAAAAGGCTGCAACCATCTGCTGTTCCACTGTGTTGCAAGCAGATTTGTTTCTTAACAATACATAGGCTAGTGTGACCTTTCTGCTCCTATTGACTGCTTCCAACCCTTCAAATATATCACAGGCTCTGGTAGTTTAGTTTATTACAATCCTCTTCTATACTGTCTGTGCCTCTCACAGCCTATAAACTGGAAGAGTATTAGTTTTTTTTTTCCTTGATTATGCATTGCGCCCCATACTGCAAAGTAAAAATAATATAAGCCAAACATTTCTAAGCATGGCAACCTTCCACTTCACACATCAATCTCGGACTGACCAAAGTAAATTAAATATACATGCAAATTTCCATTTGGAAGATATAAAACATTCACTCCCTCCATAATAATAATAATAAAAAAAAGAAAAAAAAAAAAAAAACTCCAACTTAAGAATAAATATATATGTGTTTCAATGCACTGCATCCTGTCATGTTCATTTATTTATTTTTATTTTTTCAAACTTGCTATTTAGTATCACTGATTATCTGTATTGACTC
Organism: Protopterus annectens; assembly: GCF_019279795.1. Classification (NCBI taxonomy): domain Eukaryota; kingdom Metazoa; phylum Chordata; order Ceratodontiformes; family Protopteridae; genus Protopterus; species Protopterus annectens. Next base: position 1,485,072,063 of record NC_056728.1, on the reverse strand, counting down.
TATAGACGTGAACATTAATGTTTTCCTGGAACTGCAATGCATGACTGCAAGACTTCATATATGAGATCTTTTAGACAATATCTGCATGAAAAGAGAATTAGTGTATCCAATGTCTTCTCTCTCAAACTTCACATACAAACTTCGTTAACTACTTTGATCATAATTCCCAAGATTAATAATGTATTCTTGACATCTGTAGCTGTAGTCTATTCCTACTTTTTTTCTGCTTATTGGAAGGAACTCTGCGTGTATTAACATGTTGTTCTTCTTCTTTCGGCTTTTCCTGGTTAGGAGTTGCCACAGCAGAACTCCGGTCCACTAATGATTGGCAGTAGATTTTTATGGTGCCGAGGTGCCAGCCCAACACCCAACCTTCAATGAAGGCATGCTCATTCACGCATGTCTTTATAATGCCACTCGACCGCAGGGAGGACATGCAGACTCCACACAGAAGGCACTCCAGCCGAAAATCAAACAGGAGAACTTCTTGCTGTGAGGCGACAATGCTACCGCTGCACCACCACGGCAACTGTGTGTATTAGCATGTATCCTTCCCATATCAACAGCTGACCTTGTTATAGGCTATTTCTCTTATTTCACATGTGCAGAACTCAATCAGTGAATATGTTTACTTGCAGCAAGGCAAGACTCAGAAAATCTTTCAGAAGATATGTTTCCTTTCTTACAGTTTAATGCCAGAAGGAGCACATTCATGGCAGGGGAATAAAACACAGAAAAAACTATCACACATGTACTACTCCTGGTCGTCAAACTCAGCCTGATTCTTAGCCCGAATTTCCACGTATTTGAAATGTTTTTACTCTTTTAAATGCACATTTCTGTCTGTATGAGAAAATATGTATAAATATGTATATACTGTGTATATACTGTGTATATATATATATATATATATAGAGAGAGAGAGAGAGAGAGAGAGAGAGAGAGAGAGAGAGAGAGAGAAATGAAAGACATGCAGTGTAACATTCATTTTTTTCACTGAAACACTCCAGATTGATTTGAAATATTTCATGCTTTATTACTTATTTATTTCTTAATTGGTGGACAAAAAAAAAAGGTTTGTGTTCATAAATCATCAAGGTCGTGATTGGTACTGAATCAAAATGCATGAATTATTTGAAGCTTTGCACAAAAAAAGAAATTAGTCAAGTCTCAGGACTGAAGGATTAGATCACTTCAACCATTCCTTGGCAGGCTATTTGACTGATTGCACACATTATAATTTTACAAAGTGTTATGTCTGATTTTGTTTTGTATTCCCTGTTCATATATTAGAATGAACTATTTATTGCCAAATGCAATGACTCCCTGTCATAAATGTTACGTATAAGTTGTATTAAACAGGAGGAGACAGTTATCCATGCTCATAAATACGCTTGAATGTGAGACGTGGAACACATAAACAACACTCAGTACCTTCAGCCATCAACCTTAATTAATAAACTAATGACAGCAAGGTCAATATAAATGCAGGACAATCTAGGGGCATTTAAGAACGCAAGATGTTATAATGGAAGAAATCCAAGGACAGATAAGAAAGCATCAGACATAATCCATTAGAGAAGGCTTTGCTGTGGTTCTTATGGTTCTTATAAAATTGCACAGTACAATTTAACATGAGAAATGTTCTATGCTCTGAGAGAAAGAGGAAACATTGTCAAGCATTCTAAAATGGATGAGCTAAACTGAGAAAATAAGTAGGAATACATCTTCCATTAATGCTTTCAATGTAGCAATTATGCTGAGTGAACAATAATAGCATATATTGTAGAACAGCTGCATTGTTGTCCAAAGCATAGCTGGATATTTGCCAGTTTTACTGCTTTCTAATTTGGACATACTTTTAAAGTGTAGCAGAGAGGTTTGCACATTACACTTTACAAGTTATTGCAGTTGTATATCCAGATCTGAAAATAGTACTGACTGAAAGCACAATGGTGGATGCTTAAAGTGAAAACCTGTTAGACATGAGAAAATCCAGCACACATCTTGTAGGCATTAAACCAAAGTAATTACCTTCTGTAACAATTTTTGCAACTAACTTGGGAAAATGATTCATAGCTTACTTTGCACACTGTTGTTCAGCTCATGTGTCATATTAAGTGTAATACGTCTGTATTCCTAAAACAGCTCAAAGACACTTCAAAATAAGCATGCCATAATATTTTTTAGGGAATATAATTATCTGGAGCATAGTATTCTGAGTTTCATCTCTTATAATTTTATATATGGTAAGATAACAGACATCTTGTAAATCATTTTTCTTATGTGTACAAAAATGTGTGCAGTCAAACAATATATATATATATATATATATATATATATATATATATATATATATATATATATTTCCATTTGTATCAAAGTAGTGCTACATCCAGTGCACTAAAAACACCATTAGAGTTGGGCATGTTTGCCCTCAAGTCCCCACCGTTCCAGACAACAAACATTCTTTTCCATTTTGATCAAGATTCGATGAACCATCTTTTGAAACTTTCATTGCATTTCTTAAGTTCTCATCTGTTTCATAGCTTTATTTCAGTATATATACTTCATTTAACAAGTTTAATAAAACTATTCAGTCAGTTTATTGCACCAAAAACATTTGACTAGTTTAATGTATCCTGATGCAAATAACTTTATTAGCAGTTATTTAAACAGCTAGAGCTCCAAAAATATGACAAAGAACCTGAAGCCTCACTGTGCCATTCTGTCAGAAAGAGTTTCTACTCACCTTCTACAACAAATATTTTGCTTCAAAGACAAGGCAATGCTGTCTGACTCAAACCCTTACTCAGAAAACAAGGTGTCTAGATTACGACCCTATATTGTAGTCATCTTCTATCCCAGTGAAGTTTATGCTTCCTGTATCATCTCCTTACTTACAAAGTAATCAGATGCATTTTTCCCATTTATGAGAGACATAAGAGACATCAATTTTCCCCATCAGCCTGACCCATGGTAAAGGCTGCAGGGCCTGCTTGCTTTAAGCGTTGAAATAAAGATGTCAAGCTTTCTAAATCCTGGAATATATACAATCTTTGTTCCTTGCTTGCTTCTTTTTGCTCTAGCCACTTTTTTATTGTTATACCTGATTCTAACTGAATCCTTTCAGTCATAATGTGACACTAAGCTATGTACTTATGTCTTCCCACTACCAATTCCACACCCTGTCAGCAGGGCCTAGATGGGGGGGGGGGGTCTGTACAAAGTTGACTCATGACAATCTTTCTTTGTTAATTGCTGCTATCAAAGCTTGATTTAACAGTATGCAGACTACAGAATGATAAATATTGAAAGTGACAGATAGAAGTTATGGTCAGATAACACATGTATCCTTTATGCTTGGAATTGTCTTCTCGTGTTTAAGACAGGTTGTGAAGGAGGGCAGAAAGTAACTCTGCACCCTAGCCTATATAGACAGCATAAAGAACATATGATGCAAAAAGTCTACAGTGTTCATGATTAAATATAACATTTTCATTTGTTGCAGTTTGGGCTGTAGGTGTGCATGGCCACGCTGCATATCTCTAAACATTCCCTGATTTTGCAGAATATTATTGATTTTGACTCTTATGTTTTGCCTAGTTCTCATAAAATTTGTGTTTTTCTGGCAAATCAGTGAGGGTTATAGACACCATATAATGAAAAATATTACAGCTGCAGATTTCATATCTTTCATAAAAGGCATACCAATGCAAAATCTGTTATTTTAGCAACTTTCTAAGCATATAAAAACAACATTTAAAAGGGATCTCTGAGTTGACCTTTATGCTGCGTTATATTTTTGGCTTTGTCAATGATTTTTATGCTAAAAGGTTGATAGCTATGACTGGCTTTCTAAGTAATGTAAATCATTTTTTTTTGCTCTTTACAGCTGATTATCACCTGCTACCAAACCTTGTCCTCATTCTCGGGGTTGGCAGAACTCACCTTAGCCTTCCTGGGCATTACACAACCCATGTGTGGAGCTAGAGGAGGAATTGAGGATTCTGATGCATCATTATACTGCTCCTAGAAGTGTTCTTACAGCTATGCCCTAACTGTGTCCCTTCTCACTGCACAAATTCATTAACATCCAATAGCTGACATGGAATGGAGACATGCTGGTCTATTGCATCAGCTCTGAGATGACTCAACCAGTGTTCCCCTCTTTTATCTCATCTATGGACAATACTTTTCTTCTGTGTCCCTGACTTCCTCCACTTATCAACCTTGAGATGCCTCCAAGTATGCACTGTTCCCCTTTAGGATGGGCATTACTATCACTCCCTGTAAGCACTTCAGATGTCTTACTTGTTAATAGGCCCAGGTTGCACTGGCTGTAGTCAGAACTTTATCCCTCTATGCCATAGGCAAATCTTGGCCATCCTTAGAAATGTAAGCTTCAGAAAGACACCTGTTGTAATTATCATTGTTGAAGATTCTAGGAAGCAGCATCTCTACAGCCACAAGACAGCTTTTTAAGTTATAGTGAGGGTCATATGTCATAACGGGTTCACTTTATAACATCGAAATACTGAAATGTCGAATTTCAGTATCTCGAAGCTATAAAGTTGAATGTTTGAAATAGCGAACATTCATAATCACAAATTTCACATATGTCGAATATATGTCGAATTCGCGGTTATGAAGATGCGCTACGTAATGTCTGGGTTTGTGTTTTGGTTGTGCGCGGTGCCGTGTGTGGATGTAGGTGTTATGTCAGGTAAGTGAGTGTTTTGTAAGGGTTTTGAGTGGGAGTTAGAGTGTGTGTGAGGGATTGAAGAATATGCATGTGTGAGTGAGCTTTTGTGTTGTGTTTGTGCGATCTCGGAGTTAGTATATATAAGTAGGG
>NC_056728.1:1484994708-1485062208 GCF_019279795.1 Protopterus annectens | reverse complement strand
ATATTTTAGCAACTTAAACAGGGATATTGGACTAACACATTTCCTGCAATCACATGCCATTGTGAAACATTGTAGTACAGTACCTATATCGTCTGATTTTACCATGCATTGAAAAAATGAGATATCCTTTCATTGCTCATCATTGCATAGGGAAAATGACACATGAGATGGAGTATGGGCACCAATTCTGTGCCATTTTTCACTATGATTCTTCATGGTGAGACATAATGGCCAGAGAAGGAGATGGTAGTGTTTCCTTTAAAATGCATAGGTGGTATAAGAAAATCCAAAAAATCTTTTTTCTATCTCCTCCATAAGGATTACAGTTGGAGGCTCTGGAGGTTTATACAGAATTGTTATCAAGGGCCTCAGTGTAAGAACGAAACCTGAAGAACTTTATCATAAGCTGTCACCAGTGCAACTAGCATTGCATGCACAAGGGAACAGTACCACTAACATTACAGTGGTATAAGATACCACGATCCAGACCATTTGGCCAAAAGGATGATGAAGTAAAACAGGAGGTGCCACATATGTACAGTAAGTATAATTTACCTTAGCTACTCATACAAACTGCTATTGCATGCCATCCACAGATACTACACAGCGGTCTTTTTAACTCTATTGCAACTAATGAAATTAAAGTGAATAGGCAAGTGCACTGAAGAGAGTTGGACCACATAAGAGAGCACTGGGGTCAGTACATTGACTTCAGACTGTATAGCTCTTAAAATTAAGAGTTGTAGGTATACATTCCAAAACAGTATACCTTTTATATACCTCTGACAGTTCTGTGATAATTGTCATAGGTCAAAGTTAGCTCAATGACTGCTATTTGCTCATACATCCTGTCGTCTACTTTGACAAGTAGGTCAGGATGTTAAGGCTTTGCTCCTACATTGTGAGGATGCTTATCTCTTCTCCTGCATGCTATGATAAAATATTTCAGTTGATATTTCTGTTTTTTTATGCTAACTATAGCACTAGATGGGGAAAATGTATGAGCAAAATTTTTGGGTAGGTGCACATCTGTGCTATGGATAAAATTTGTCAAGATAGTTGTTTCCTTCATTTCTAACCTATAAGCAAATATGTCCAATCAGCATGATTTATTTGCATCTGTACCTTTATCTCAGACATCAGCACTTCATCTCAAATGAGACAGCCCTGCTGGTTTTTCCAAGTAGTTTCCATATGCCAGAAAGCAGGAGATGATGGATGTTGGTACTGGTCCCCTTCTCAGTTATTTATGCTAACATCCATGTTAAATTTATGGCTTCCTAGTCTTTCAAATATATTCAATTTAACTATATCATAAATATATCAGCTTCATTGTGCTTTTATTTTTCTGTCTTGTCCTCCATCTTTGTTGCTGTCCTTTATATTACATACATTTATTGTGTTTATTATTTTGTTTCTCTCCATTTATTACACTATTATGTGCAGCAACAGCATGACCTGCAAATGTCCCTTCTTGCAGGCCTGTTAACTCCCCCTCCCTGAGGTGGCAGCTGTAGCACCATCACTATCATCACCAGAAATACCCAGCCCATTTGGGTCTCAGCCTGGTATGGTCAACTCCAAAACGTCTGCCTTGCCTGTTCTACCAGCATCAGATAAACATGCGATGATGCCAGCACAGTTGTACCCATCAAAAGGAGTGCCAGTAGAGGTGACACCTTTTTAAGACATTGTGGGGGAGATTATCAGCTGGAAGTTGGATGCCAGAGTCAGTCAGATGGAGAACTTGTTGAGTCACATCATTGTGCAACACTGTCTCCATCATTTGGGACAGAGTCCAATGGTGACAGTACCCATGGTGGTGAATAATCTTCCTCTGGGATGCAGATGGCAGGAATTACAGCTGTGGACATTCTTTCTTGCACCCAATCCTCAGGTTTCCTTCTAGTTTGTGTTCATGTCCAACCTTGTTTATCGTTCATTCCACCCTTCACCATTGCCTTCTTACAGTTTGTCTGCTATCTCCTTGACATGTCACCATTGTGTTCCCCTCCTCACTGTGTTATCACATGTCCTGTCAATTGTGTCTGTCCTTTCCTTTTACCTAAACTAACCTTCTTACCAACCTCTTACATTCCTCAATCTTTCTCCAACTTATCTTTTCTTTATGCTTTAAAAATGGGCACCTGTCTAACAAATTATGTTGCTTTAATTTTGCTCTAACATTTGTTGGTTTCTCCTTTTCATCTTGTTCCTATAATCACAATATACAACTTTTAATCTGGCAATACAATAGAGAGCCACACCTCTCATATGCCCATGAAGGATTCTCAAATCACTTAATCTTTTGTGATCATACTGTGAACAATGGTTTGTAAGGAGCACCTACCCTTCTCACATATACCAATCAGGACTGGCACTGCTTATTGTATACTAACTCACAAATGAGGCGAGGGATGCCACGTACACCATTTAGGACTGGCACTGCTAGTTGTATACTAACTCACAAATGAGCTGAGCGATGTTGGGTGGCACTGTGCATATACAACACTGGGTAAAACTAGCAGCCTTTGTATGACTGCATCATTAGTTCATGCTGTAAATGAAGTACTTTGCACAGTACAAGCATGGAGGGTTGTGGGTATTAATCCCCTCAGGTTGATTTTCTCTCTCTCTCATTCTTTCATTCTGCAAGTGTGTTAGAATGAACTGCTGTGTACTCCACTGGAAGTGCTTCTGCTTCAGTAGTTCATCCTGCAAATAAGTACCATCCGTAACTTAAACATGGAAGGTCGTAGATTTGAGTGCCATCAAAGTTGTCTCATTCTGCAGGTATAAGCAATCAATTGCTAGGTGCTTCACTGATGCAGTTTGTGTTATTGTTTCAGTAGCTTAACCTGTGAATTGAAATGCTTTGCAGAGCAAAGGAGAAGAAAGTTGTGGGTTAAAAAAAGCAATGTGCTTTGCATTTTTTATGTTCAATTAGATGACAATATCTGTGTGTAATGCCCCCTCCCTATTCTTTTCACACAACTTTAACAGTGTCACCACCTTCCTTCACAGTTCTGTCTGTATTACATTTGTTTGCCATACTACTTAGAGTATACCTCTATCTTCATGTTCCCTTAACACTTTTGAAATGGCATATTATCTGCAGATGTATATAGATAGACAGGTGTACAGATAAATATCTATATCTATATCTATATTTATATCTATACCTGTATCTATCTGGATATCTCTCTCTCTGTATATGTACACACACACACACACACACACACACATATATATATATATATATATATATATATATATATATATATATATATATATATATATATATCATACCTCTCAATGTCTTAAAGCAAGAAATCTGAACAAAGCCATAAATAATAGGGGACAAGGGCCTAAAATAGGGAACCTTTTAAATATTGCTCTTGCAAATTTAGAAAGTCGGTAGAATAACAGGTTTTGAATTAGTTTTCTGAAGGGTATGAAGTGTAAAATTCAAATGTCTGTCATTATTTTCTGACTTCAATATGAGGCAAAAATTTGGACATTCTGCGAAAATCTGTACAGTTGAGTGGTATGTTTATGCACTTCAATCAAAACAGATCTACACACATGCCTTTTGACTCTGTAAGGCTGTCACATAAGACATTGCACCAAGCACCACCAATGCTTATGTTAAATGTATAAGAACTGCTGATGCATATACTTCCCTGCAGCCCCAAAATAATCCCACATGCTCTTTCTACAGGTCCTTGCTGTTGCTGCAACCATATAATGAGCTCCACATTGTATACCCTTCCTTAGATGCAGTCATTGCTTAAGAGCATTGGGGCTTGTCTTGCATGCAGAGTAAATAGTGAAGTCCTGGCCACGATCATGGCCACAATGTTTAGGAATCCCAGGGTAAGTGATTATCTATTCAGCATAGCATAATTTAGTGACTCCACACACACACACACACACACACACACACACACACACACACACACACACACACACACACACACACACACACACACAGACGCAGATTCTAAAACACAGCATGCATGCACAACGCAAATTAAGTGTGACAAAGTGCTTTGCCGAAGACTTTATAAAAGCACTCAGAAGAAGCCATATGTGCTGTTTTCATATGTTATGATAGCGATCAAATAATTACAGAATCCTGTGGAATCTTCAGCATTAATTAAAAAATCCAAAATTTAACCAGAAATTAATGAATTGCAGCAGGCTGGGGTACTGCAAGGCATACAGGAAGATAGACAAATGTGTCCTAGAATACAGCCAGCTAGACACTGAGCCAGGCAACATCTCAGACAGCTCTTTGATCAGGAAATAATCAACAAGTAATGATTAGACAAAGAGCTGGTGCAGGCTGTGCATAGGATGTGAATCCTGTGCATGTATGCACTTACTATTTGGGATAACCTCATACCTCTAGAAACAAAAGTTTGCCTATGTCTACCCATGCTGGCCTCTGGGACATTTCAGTGGCATATGAGTGACACTAATGAAGTGCCCAAACAGCTGCCTATTGAATTATCTCAAATTTCCTAGCAGTAATATGTAACAACGTGGATGAGTGCATCCAGTTTCCAGCTACAGTCATGGAGTGAAAAAATGCCATTCAACAGTTCTATGCCACAGCTAACTTCTACTGTGTCTTGAGTGCAACAGATTGCAACTATGTTCCTATTAAAACACCTATGGTACTTGATACAGAACTGCATTTAAATAGAAAAGGGTACCCATCACTCAGTTGGCAGGTAATGTGATCAGCAGATGGCCTCATTACAAATACCATGGTGACACACCCTAGTAATGTCCATGATGCTGCTATATAGAGGGAAAGTTGTCTGAGAACTGCTTTCCAACACAGTAAAATACCTGAGGGATTACTACTTGACAAGTACAGGACCACAACTATGATGTAATCAGAATCCACATCTATCAACAGTAAGGATGAGGACAACATATGTGTTCTCTTCTTCCCATAAAAAGATGACTGCAGTTACCCACTGGAACCATGGCTAATGACCCCAGACAGAGACCCCTGAATCATATAACACAGTTGGTGTGCAGCATGATCAGTGGCATGGGCAAGTGCATGAAAGTCAGATCCATGACATCATTGTGAATGACATCACTGTGAATGTTCATTCACCTGCAATAGTTGGCAGGCACCATCAGACACACATCCATGTGCGCCAGCTACACTCCAACTGTGGGGGAAGAGTTGCCATCATTACTAAACATGGTCAGTGATTCACGGACATCATCTTGTCTGCCTTCTGATGTTCCATCATTATCAGAATGGTCAGCCACATGAACCTCCATATTTGAGGTCCTCCATGCCAGACAAAAAAAAAATCAGTGACCTGTGTGTCATGTGCCATACTATCACAGTGAGGCACATCACATCTCACCATAAGTTCAGTGGATGAGCTACTGAAGGACACAGGCAGTAGACGTGCTAGAAGAAGAAACAGATGACACAAATCACACAAATCAAATGATGCAGCTTAGTAATGAACTATGGGATAACTATATTACTACAGTGATAAGGAGGATATGGACTTAGCAAAATGTCATGGTTGTGTGTGGTTCAGGGACCCTATGTAGCAGACAGATGACATGTACACTACATCTCAACAAATATGACAAATGAGAATAATAGAAGTACTAAAACCTACCTGACCTGTCCTCTTCTGACTCTTTTGGTGGAGGTGGGGTTTGAAATGCATCTGTCATGGGGAAACATAGACATGATGACATCATCATTGAGCACATATGTAGCATTCCAACAGAGTTATAATACACAAGAGATAATATAGACACATACTAGATGGCCAAGACTGATTGCAGTTGTGTTTACATAGTTATGTGCACATTAAAACATAATGAACATGCATACTCAAGAAGGATAGATGTCTGTCATTTACAACCACAGTCAGTGGCAATTTCATATTGAGCTAGTTCATAATAAATATTGCTGTCATTATACGGTATGCAACACACATGATGGAAGTTATACAAAAACAGTGAAAAATAGTTATTCATATTCAAATTAAATGTTATGCAGTCATGGCTACTTATCAACACAAACAATGAACAGTCAAAGAGATCATCATGTTGTTTCTATTAGACTGAATGTAGTAACAGCTATTACTATATTACCAGGCATCAGAAAGAATCTGTAAACTAGTCAATGAGCATAGGGCCAGATTCACGAAGGCTTGCACGGAGTCTTAAAGTTGAGTAAGACTCCATGCAGCCATCATGTCCGACGAGCGATCCAGGAACAGCCTGTAGGGGCGTGCAAGAGTGTTCCTAAAACGGCTCTTACATGGACAGGGCTGGGATATGCAAATTACCTCAATTGCAGGTGAAAGGCATGCAAATGAGGTAGATTTATGATTCAGGAAACCCGGACCTGTCCGAGTAAGAGCAGTGTTATTTGTAGAAATGTACTAAGTTGACAACTGAGTACCATTCTGCAAATAGCAAAACGGATCTGTGACAGCTCCAAATAAAAGTTGCATCCAGTGTATGAAGCATGCCAATGGCCAAATATATGGCCATGTGAAATGTTTCCTAATGCAATATGAAAATAATAATATTTTTGCCGATTTTCCGATGTTTAAGTGTAGCGCAGCGCCATGCAAACGGGCTGCACTCTAAAACCTACAATACTAAAATTAAAACCCACAAATGTGGATTTTATTGAAATTGTTAGTGTACAATGCAAGAGAATGGCAGGCTGAAGACAACATATCCACCGAGTAGAGGTTGCTGAGGGGGGAAGCTCAGTCTAAGACAAGTAACCAAGCATTAGTAGGCAATCCTATGTAAATGAGTGTTAGGATAGTAAATCGCAAGTTTAGATAGTAAATGAGCACAGACAGTGGAGTGTAGGAGTAGGATATGGGGAGTAACAGAGTAGAAGATAGATGACATCACGAGGGGGGTATGTATGAAAGAAGTGAAGCTCATTGGAGCAGAGTGGCATGTGTCAGCTGTCAATCACACATCATGGAAAGAGGTGTGTCAACAGGTAGGCTAGGGAAAGGCAAGAAATGGAAGGTGTATGCTGTGGATAACACCAAAGTTTCTTGCTGAGCGGGTATGCGCTCGTGTGCGCACCTGTAAACCCGAGTAAAACAGAGTGCACGCATGTAAGCGTGAGTGCATGAGTTTAAGCCGGAGTAAGCATGTATAAGGCTGTTTAAAGAGTTGTAAGTGTGTTTGCACTGGTGTGCGTGCGTTTTAACCCAAATAAGCAGGTTTTAGTCCATGTAAGCATGTGTGCACATGTGTTAGCTGCTGTGTGCGTGTTTGCGCTTGTGTGCACGGCGCCCCCCCCCCCGAGGAAACAGAAAGGAAAAAGGAAGCACAACAAATAGTAGGAAGCTGCCAGGGAGTACTAGCAGAGCTAGCAGGTGAAAACAATCAGAATCAGGCAATTACACAGGCAGTACACTAGTCCAGCCCAGCCTAGCACTTAAAACTCTGCAAACAACAGTCCATTATGTTTCTCACAACAGACACTGCAGTAAGCTAATAGAAGTGAAAACTGAAAAAGCTTTACTGAGACAAAGAAATGTTAGGGGCTGCCATTGCTGTTATAAGGTGACATATGCAACATGCTGAGGGTGGTGACAATGGAAATGCTGCTGGACAACCCACAGTGAGGAGACAGAGAAGAGTGTACAGGCCCAGGGTAACCTACCAGGGGCTACATGAGCTGGAGATAGTGGAGCGCTATAGAGGGGACAGAGACCTCCTGCAGCAAATTGTTGAGCTGTGCAGGCCACGCCTCACACACAGAACCAACAGAGGGGAACCCATCCCAGTGGAAACCAAGGTATGTGTTGGCCTAAGAATATTAGCAACAAGTACCTTCCAGAGGCCAACTGGTGATATGATGGGGATATCACAGGCATCAGCATCCAGGGTACTACACCAGTTCCTGGATGCCATGTCAGCACATGTCGGTGATCATGTATATTTCCCCAATTCCCGTGAGGTATTGGCCAGCAATATATGTCTCTTCCAGCAAATAGCGGAATACCCTGAGGTAGTTGGTGCAATAGACTGCATGCACATATGCATCAAAGCACCAGCGAGCGGGTAGGGTCTACTTCAACTGCAAGGGCTTCCCCTCCATCAACTGCCAGGTCGTGTGTGATGCCCAGGGCATAATACTGAATGTGTGTGCAGGCTGCCCTGGAAGCTACCATGAGTCCCATATCTGGCATCTGATGCAGCTGTACCAGACATTTGCCAATGGGGACATCCCACATGGTCACCTAGTGGGGGATGCTGGCTATGCACTGGAGCCGTGGCTGATGACACCCATCAGAAATGCACACACACCTGAACAGGAACGCCATAATGAGGCACACGCACAAACATGTAATGTAATAGAGCGTGTGTTTGGGCTGCTCAAGTCATGGTTCCGGTGCCTGGACACATCTGGTGGAGCCTTGCAGTACTCACCAACTACATGTACCCAAATTGTCATGGTATGTGCTATGCTACATAATATGATCCTGCGAAAACAGCTGCAGCAGGGCCAGCATAGGCCTGGGCCAAACAGCCCCCCACCATTTCCAAGGCCATCACAGGCAGAGCATAACTCGGAGGAGGAACAATCTGAGCCTGCCCCATTAGGCAGAAGGAGGCATGCCCAGTATGCTTTGGCCTTGGCAAAGAGGCAATGCATAGCACATACACTGGCTCAGTAGGAACTCTGGAAATGATAACTCTCTCCAACTTGCACATATAGTAAAAGGGATGGCTAAGTTGACACTACCTGCTTTCAAACATGTACAGGGAGTGTAGTATGTGCATCCAACATAGACAGCCTTGCAGCACCACCTAAGGAATGATGGCCATGTGTTAAGCAATATAAAGCAGTGCTAAACAGCATTTACCACCATGTAATATATGCAAACAAAATCGCACACACCAACTAGCACAACTGTGGTCAATGTTCAGTAATATTGGGCAACGTCCAGCAATGTTGGTCAAGCCTGGTCTAAGTAGGGCATAGCTGAACAAAAGCCAACATGCTCATATTTGCTTAACTGGCCCTTAAGCAGTCTGGTCTACTCAGTATGAAAATATAAAGCAGTGATGGGCCGCGAACGCAGGATATTGTGCACTATAGCCAAAGTACTGAACCACTAAACCATGACAGTATTGCAGTGGTCAGCCTGTATGAAGGAATGTTGATAAGTCTATGCAAAGTATTTCATGGAAACCCTGCAGGCACAGCATAATCCTTGTTGAGTTATGACACAAAGGTGAGTCCTGCAGTGAGAACAGAACCTGACTTCCAATATCGGTCATGTTTGCACACATCAACAAATGTAGTGGACCTCAGATAGCAACATACTGAAAGGTCACATTGGGCATGCTCACATACTTGAATAAATGAGACAAATGTCAGGCAACAAAACACGGAATGGCAGAACTGGGCATGCTCACACATTTAGGCCCTGTCTGAGTACAGCAGTGGCCCACACATATCTGGCAGTTGCATGTGTTAACCCAGGAACCTGTCACTATACAGCAGTCCACCCTGTGCACACAGTTATATGACAACAGACACATCTATAATATAGTGGAACCCTGTCATAATCAAATATGTTCTGCAGATACCGAAGTGGTTCATAGAAACTGGTAAACCAAAGATGATAAAGACCTGCAAACAGTATCAGCAATAAACATTGAGCATCTTGAACATTAGCATAGGTTCAGAGGTCAATACTAGGTTATCTGCCCTAGGGCATGTACAAGCCTAGCCAGAGTGTGTTTGGCATTCACAACCATGTCAGATTACTACACTGTGTGTGTGAATAGTAGGTCAAACAAGATAGCCCATGTACATTTAGGCTAGTGTGCCTCTGTCTAGCAGGGACACAGAAGATATCCCAGGGGTAAACATACGATCACCCATACAGTTATCAAGATGTCTTCTGTAGGTGGTCAGTGGGTGGATCTGCCTATGTGAAACTGGGATTACATTCTGGAGTGAGTGGAGCCTCTGGGATAAGAATCTGTCCCTCCACGATGTCCTATTAACATCTGTGCTGAGGTATACATTCCTGGAGTGTGTAGCTCCAAGGGAGTCAGATATCCTGAGGTGGAGCATGTCCAGTAATTCTGGGTTGGGTATATCTGTAAACAACAGGCACACATCATGTCTGAGTAGGTGGTAAGCAACTGAGTAGAGCTGGAGTTACTGCATCTGAACTGTGTAGGGCATCTGTGTGAGTCCCTAGATCTACTTGGTGAGGAACTTCCGTGGCCAGTACAGTTGCTGCAGGTGTCGGGTAACGTACACCCCAAATGTGGCATTGTAACCAAGCATGGATGTGATGAGTATAGGGGCACAATGACCTCACTCGATCTATATGTGAAACCATATGGGATAAGGTGGCCCACATAGAAGGTGTGTCCAACCACTTTGGCAACGTGAATGTCAAAAGCGACAGTACGAACAAGTCATGTCCCCAAACCCCTAACAACTCCTACCGTATGTAATGGAGTACTACCTATGTGGTAATGTGTGGGCATGTTGTTATTCCCAAAGGGGATGACTATGCAACTAATGGCATTTAGCTGTAGGCCATGGCTCAGGCACTAGTCATCCATCTCTGTGAGACCCTGTTTGAGTATGCATGAGGCAGCTGGAGAGTTGATCATGGCACCCAGTTTGCAGTCAAGTGCAAACATGTTCAGCCATATTCCCCCTGTGGTAGCCTGTACGTCAGACAAATATATACTGAACAAGAGAGGTCCCAGGACCGAGCCGCGTGGGATGCCACATGTAACTTGTGTATAGTCAGACATGGCATCTGTAATTCTGACCATGTGGGTGCTATCCCTGATCCAGGTATCAATCCATCGTGTGAGATATGTGTCCATATCGACGCTGGTGAGCCTATGCATAATGGCCCAGTGGGTTATTGTGTTGAAGGGTTTTTCAAGGTTCAGGTAGGATGTGTGGACAGCCGTCCCTATGTTAATGGACCTGTTAGCCATTTAAAGAATACAAACAGGTTCAAGAGGCAAGATCTGCCCACAACACCGCTGAAATGTGTAGGACACGGTGTCTGTAGGTTCCCGATGTCTATGCGTATGAGTCCCATGACAATATGCTCCATAGCTTTGCAGAACAGACTACTTAGGCTTATAGGGCAATATTGTCTGTGGTCCGTTGTGGCACCAACTCTGTGGAGTGGGACCACTGTCGCCATGCCGGGTATATATCCTGTGGTAACTCCGATATTGAACAGTGATATAATGTGAGGGTTACATCTGTCATGATGCTCGTGTAAGATGCAGGCTGGGACACCGTCTGGTCACATTGATACTGTGATGTATGCTTTGGGGAGGGCAGCACTCACCTGTTACTGTGTGATGTCAGGGAAGTTATACTCTGTTGGGATGGATAGTTGCTCCTTAGGGGGGATGGGTGGGAGACATCTGCACTGAACCTGTTTGCCAGGATGTTGGCAATGCCAGTGGGTTCAGGGTAGGTTTAGTCAGTATGCAGTAACTCACAGCATATCAGTGAGTGTCCACCCAGGTTCCTGACATAACTGAAGAAGGCCGGGTGATAGTCCTACGTGTCTGTTGCAATTGTCTGGTAAAAGCAGCTCTTAGAAAAGTTCATGAGTGATTCTAGCTGTCTGCTAGTACAGATCACAGATGCCTTCCCAGTCTGGGATTGTGCTCTATCATGTAGCAGCTTCCTCCTGATGTTGTACAGCTTATTAATGGCTGGGGTCTACCAGACAGGTCCCCTGCCATTGCAGTAGTGAGTCCTGTTGTTATTTGGGATAGCACAATCCATGCAGTCCACTAGGTGTCCATAGAATGTGTAAGTAAAGGATGCAGCAGTGTGAGCCGTATTTGCCACTGCCTCAGGGTCTCTGAAGGATACCACCTTGGTATAACAAGGATTAGTTCTCATGTTCGTTAGTGTGTTGTAAAGAGGAGCTGAGAAGGAGTCCAGACTGAATCATGGCACCTCCTTCAGCTATGTCATAAATATCAATGTACACACATATATGTCCTGAGTCAGGGCCAAATGTACCTAAGTGTCAATGCCGACATCATGACAGACAGGCCCATATGTACATACCCATACTCCACTGACAATAGTCCACATCATCATACCAGGAGATATCACATGTACAATGGATGAGCAGCTACCCCCACTGCCAAAAGCATGGCAGCAGGTGGAATACATTGATTCCCAATATGTGTCATGCACAAACTACAGAACAAACAGATCATGCACCTGAACAGTTAGCTGAGCCACACCCCCTACACAGGATGTGGAACCATTGAATGTGTCACAGCTACATATGGCACTTCCCACAAGTGTTGGTGCACAACACACCATGGGAAGTCAAGTCCAGAACGCCTATGAGGTCTGATCTGCAAGGTCATGGAGTCCATCATGGTTGCAGTCATAAACAGAGCTAATGGAAGCTGTTACACACACAACCCTACCAACTGTGGTATGTTCATGTGCGGATCATGGTTCCCAAACATGCTAGACTGTTTGCAAGGCAGCCACCCAGGATATACATCAATGAACACATCTACACATGTGTCACATAGACTTTGAATATCCCTTTATCAACATCCCAGACACATGTAGTATCCACAAAACCAAGAAGCTGTGCATAAATATGTGTTGACATATGACGGAATGTCAATGTGTCCACAGATAGATCACACAAGGTAAGGATACTAAGGTCAAGTTCAAGATGTTGACACCTGCTGACCCACATGGACCATTCCTGGAATGGCATAAAACAAAGTGTACACACATCACCATGTCCAGTGTGATTATGTCACCATCCTATAAATACAGCAGGAGAAGGAAAACCAGCCAGTAAGACAAATAGTGTGCCATGCTAATGCGTCTCTCTCTAATATCATAACATAGGTAGGTAGGGGTTTGAATCTTGCAAATGCTGACTGTGTGTGTATGGGGGGGTATGTATGTGTGCAATTGTCTTTGAAAGGAGTGCTCTTTTTGGAGACTGGGAAAACACACTAGAAGATGTACATTCCTATATGGATAGACTGATGATGTCACCATCCTAGAAATACAGCAGGAGAAGGGAAGTCAGCCAGTAAAACAGATAGTGCGCCGTGCTAATGCGTCTCTGTCTAGTATCATAACATAGGTAGGTAGGGGTTTGAATCCTGCAAACGCTGACTGTTTTTGGAGTGTGTGTATGTGTGCAATTGTCCTTAAAAGGAGTGCTCTTTTTGGAGACTGGGAAAACACACTAGAAGATGTACATTCGTCTTTGGAAAGACTGATGATGTCACCATCCTACAATTGCAGCAGGAGAAAGTAAATCAGCTAGTAAAGCAAATAGCGTGCCGTGTTAATGCGTCACTTTCTAGTATCATAATATTGTTATGTAGGGGTTTGAATCCTGCAAATGCTGACTGTGTGTGTGTCACTGTTAGTCAATAAGGTGTGGGTTTTGCTTTTTCTGTGGGGGGGTGTGTATGTGTGCAGTTTCTTTGAGAGGTGTTCTTTTTGGAGACTGGGAAAACCCAGTAAAGGAGGTACATTCCTCTTTGGAAAGTCTGATGATGTCACCATCATACAAATACAGCAGGAGAAGGTAAACCATTCACTAAAGCAAATAGCGCCACCTGTTAATGCATCACTCTCTAGTATCATAACATTGGCAGGTAGGGGTTTGAATCCTGCAAATGATGAGTGTGTGTGTCACTGTTGGTCAACATGGTGTGGATTTTGCTTTTACTATGGTATGATGACAACAATAAGTGCATTGCAGACATCAGGTATCTGCGTGGCAAATATATATGTTTATATGTCCCCTCAATCAGTACATAGGTGTGAAGCCTGCATACTACATGAATACATTTGTTTCCATTGACAGGTTATGCCGCTGCTACTCAGATCGTAGGTCACATATGTATGTATATGACATGGCCATCCACTGTCGTGTTCTGTGACCAAGGTCATCTGTGGCACACACACCCATGACAGTTACTGAAGAGTAGTGTGAGTGAGGGTATATGGCTGGGGTATATGTCAGACATGGTCATACACAACAAAATCTGCCAAGAATGGACAGTCTTTATAGGTGTACGACTGCCTTGTGGATATGCATTCAGGCCTCTAATGTCTGTGATACACCTTGGGACTCCACAATACCTATGGATATGTGGATACGAAGGGACACATGACATAACATGGGTCTGTATGTACACAATTGTACCCGACATACATGTTGAGGGCTACCACCGGTGTGGTACTGATGAGATACTATGTATAGTACATGAGGATGACTATGCCATAGTCGACTTACTGCTATACAGCATGTATCACACAACAGGTATCTGTCTGTATGATACCCTTGTGTAGGATATGCGTCCCATCCAGGGAATGCATTATAGGCCATTCCATGCATTCCCAGATTTGGATGGAGACATCCCTAGTGTGTCTGCATGTACGTGAGGGGGCTATATGACACACAGATGTGGTCACAGTAATGGGTGGTGGTCATCACCACTGGTTAGTGTTATAGTGTAGCACCGGAAGGATCCAATTGATACTGGGTTCCCCACTACTGTGTGTCAATTGTCAGGACATCATCCGATGATTGCTTATAGTCATGCTGTTGAGGTTGTGTATACTACCAGACTGCAAATCATTGACTGATATTAACGGTATCACCCGCAGCATAGTGTCAACCCATGTCATACACATGTCTACCCATGTTAGTACATAACTGTAGTAGAATGCATACTGGCCATTGAAAGATGCAATGGGATGTTAATAATGTGTACGACAAGGTATGCCACATGTCCCATGTGTCCACTATGCACGTACATCCAGACAGTGCGCACCCACCATGTTCACAGATGTACACTTGCTAATCTGTACTGCACACATCACACACGTGCTGTCCACTTGCTAACACATGCTGGCAACACATCACACATCAGCCAAGTGGCACATGGGTGGATAATACATACTCAGACCTAGCACTGGTGTAAACAATGCTACATTGACAAACAAAGCTTTGATGCATAATGTCTGCTCAGATATACCTACAAGGATGTAGTTAGACTTCCTTGTTGACAACTTGCTATTATTGCTACACTGCTATAGTGTCACCCTGTGCATCGGCACCATGTTAGCCTGTCCTTCCGTCGATAATGCAGATGACAGGAGGCGGCACAGGTATCATCATATTCCCAGGGTGTTTTGTTGTTTGCCAGAGCCTGACATTGACCCATCCAATCGACATGTCTGTGTGGTGTGTGTGTTTGTGTTTGTGTGTGTGTGTGTATGTGTGTGTGTGTGTGTGTGTGTGTGTGTGTGTGTGTGTGTGTGTGTGTGTGGGACAACAGTACAGCATGGGCCAATGTTGATGTAATGTGTGTGGGTATATGTGAGCTCTAGTTGTTTGCTTAATGTGTGTGTGTCTGCATGCACACAGCTCCACCATGTGGCTGCCATATACAGTGGTTTGTGGGACAGCCACAGATTGTACCTGCTTGGCTGTACAGATCACTGTCTCCGGCCATGGACACAGTATCTGTGCCTGGCAGAGGTGCTACGGACGGTATCGGGTACCAACCCTGACTGGGTAGTGTCATCAGAGGCAGAGGTATGACGACTGGACTCATGTCCCTGCTGGGACTGGCCAGAGCCATGTGCACATGGTCTACTGGGACGGACAATGGACAGGCCAGCCCCAGCATTGCTGGGGCTGGTACTGCCACTATGGGAGCGGCTGTTAGCTGTGGGCCGTCCGCGACCACTGCCAGTTGTTGCTGTTGCTGGCATGCATCTGCGTCGACATCGCAACTGTCGTGCATGGTCCTGGCTTGAGGAAGACATGTTGTGGAGGGCATCTATTGTCTCCCCCCAAAGTCTATCAATGACCTCGGTGTATGTCCGGATGACACTGGCAAGGTCACGGATGCTGTCATTGATAGCAGTTTTATGTGCCCTCTGCACCCTAAGTCCCTGCCTGGTGTACCATTCCATACGTGCCTGAGCCTGCATTACAGCCCGGAACATAGTGGTCGTCGTAAGACCTGTGAGGGCATGCCTGCCAGGGGCAATACGTCCAGTGATGCTCCCTCGAGAACCCTGGACCTCCGCCTATGTGGTACCATTGCGGGTCTACGGCTATGGCTGCTGTGAGGGGATGCACGTGCCATGGGTACCACACGCTCCTTGTCAATGTCAACTATATGCTCTCCCTCCCCTATGGCCATTGGTGGTGAGGGATGTAATGGCAGTATGAGTGTGCGCATAGATGGGGTTGAACGCTGTGTACTGTCGATTGGTGGACCAATGACAGACCCTGTCAAATCTCTCTGTGCCAAAATACAGGTTTCATCATCACCACTATCTGTGGCAGTGGCGTTAGGTCACCTGCTGCTTTCGCCAAGCCCTACCTCAGCACCTGTGAGAGGAAGACAGGAAACACACGTTACGGTCTGTACATGTACACATGCACACATGCACACATGAACACATGCACACTTGCACACATGCATACATGCACGCATGCACACATGCACACATGAACACATGCACACATGCACACATGAACACATGCACACATGCACACAGGAACACATGCATACTCCTCACTACAGCAGATACACACACACAACAGAAATCCAAATCATACTCAATACTGGTTGAAGGTGGGTGACAGTATCACAAGGCAAACAGTCATGTGCATGTGTCAGCTTGCAGAATAAGTGTTGCTCAAGTCCATGCAGTGTGAGTGTAGACAGCCATAGCTGATGACAGTGTACATGGCTGTGGTGAATGTGTGTACATGTTCAGTGATTGCCTACACCATGGAACACAATGTGTACAAGGACACAACATTTCTGTGCAAGTATTATAAGCTCTGCAATGTCCTGTGCACCATCACATACAGGTATACATACCATGGCTGCATGTGTTATCTGTGTGTCACATGGATTTCCATGAGGGATTGCAGCGTCTGTGCCTGTAGCAGATAATTGTGGACACAGGTATCGCACATGCATGCTATGTACACACATGGGATGGGTGGTGCATGTATACATGATGGGATACCAATCCTGGACATGGCCATTGTAACAGTATTGGGTGTAGTACCATTAGCCATCATCATCATGCATAATGTGTTCACTCAAGGCCACTAAAGTGTGCTAGACCACCGCCTAGCAAGCTGTACCTGAACCCCCGTGCCGTGGCTAAGTTCACAATTACACAGCCACATTGCACAAGAGTGTGTGAGGTGTCCAATAGGGAGCATTGCCTAACATGACTGTGTTATGTGTTGAGGAGTGTTGCGCAGCCCCATGCTATGCCCCTACCCCTCATGTATGGTATGTGTGGTGTGTGGATGAAATGTGGGATACTGAAGTGTGATCTGCCAGCGGGTGTCCGGTTACACTATGTGTAGCATGTTGAGGTGTACTGCGTATGACAAACATGTTATGTTGTGTATATGTGTGTCAACTATGCCTATCCAATGTGCAGTACAGTGTTGCCACATTTGTGTCTGATGCTCTGTGCATTGCATGTGAATGAGGCAGCTACTGACATTACTGAGATGTTTCACGTCTCACAGCAAACATGCACAGCATGCATTATGCGTAGGTGTGTTATGCGTACATGGCCTACACCTCACATATGACATGCACAGTTCAATACCAAGTTTCAAGTGTTAACACACTCACCAGCATGTAATGTCTGCCCTGCTGTCACACCAGAGGTACCTGCAAGAATATGACACAGTTTGTTAGTGGCCACACCTATGGCATTGCTACTGTGAGTGTGCTAAACTACAGTAGAACAACAGGCATAGGTGTACAGATACTATTCAAATTATCAGTATTGCACACAATAGGCAGCACAACTGCTAAACACAGTACATATCTCACACATGCATAATCTAACAATACAGGTAACAGTAGTCTACAGCTAGGGCATGTTACCTGCACGCTCCATGTCACTATGCTGGGTGGCTCCAGCCTCCATGATGACACATGTGTGATGTTGTTGTTGCTGTAGGCCAGGGACCACCACACTTAGCAGCAGTTCCTCCACTCTGGTGAGGGGGGGATGTATGGCCACCCCACCACCTGTGGCAAGCTGTTGTCTGTGGATATCAGACGCATGCCGCCGGACATGTCTGATTAAATCACTGCAGTGATGGCGCACCTGCTCATATGTCCGGTTATGCATGCCTATGTCATTTACCTGATGAACAAGTTCTTGCCACAGTGCAGTACACTCCTGCTGGTGCTGGCTGGCCCTTGAAAACAGCAGGGTATAGTGCTGTACCAGGCTGTGGTGGATTTTCTGTTCCTCTGCAGCTGTGTAGCAGGGGTTCCTGTGATGAGCCATTAGCCTGGAAGACAAGTAAACGATATGTGTGAGCAAGTCATGTAGCACACTTAACATTATACAGTACAGATATCAGTTAACTGCCATATATAGCATCTGTTCATCTGTCAGAGGATACACACATTCAATACCACATATCAGTGCTCAGCCCACAACTGTCTGACAGTGCCTGCCACACTCCATATGACACACCAGTATACACCAGTACTCGGCTCACTGTTTGGGATCCAATGCACAGCCTTGCCAGGGGGGTACATATCAAGCTGATGCATGCAGATATATGTCATCCATTGCAATGAATGTGAAGTACAGTTACAGTATAACCAGTAACCCACCATAGTCCCCTACCTAACATATGTGCACAGTTGTTAATATAGCTGGCATACTGCTGTAACAGAGTATACATGTTGCTAGGTACACACACAAACCCTGTATCACACATGTGATTGCAGACATGGTACAGGCATCATTACACACACATCAGACATTCATACCATACACAAATGTATGCTAACACAGATGAGCATTTGCTATGTACCTTACAGTACTGTGTGCCCCTGCTTACATATACCTATGCCTGAGGAATGTAATCTGTGCAGACTGCAGGAAACACACAAGACAGTGTTTTCCAGGGAATGTGAACATACATCATACTGTGCTGTTTACGCCTACAGATTCAGGTGGTACAATAGTTCTAATGTCGGATGGAGTCAGCAGTACCACTTACTG
Source organism: Protopterus annectens (assembly GCF_019279795.1). Taxonomy (NCBI): domain Eukaryota; kingdom Metazoa; phylum Chordata; order Ceratodontiformes; family Protopteridae; genus Protopterus; species Protopterus annectens. The sequence goes on along the minus strand of NC_056728.1, from coordinate 1,485,043,058 downwards.
AGCACACATGTATTGCGTCAGCCTATGATGGGACACCACAGTCGTACACAAGGACCTATGTCACAACATATACCATCCTACTATGTCTGCATCCCAATAACTGGCACATCTTTCTCTGGCCTCACACGTAGGACACAAATGACCATGACGGAAACAACCTCACTCCTAGCTATCACACCGTCACAGACCTTGCACACATTCACTATCACACTCATTCTACCTCACATAGCTGGTATTGCAGTGTGTACATGTCTGTGTGCATTGCGTCATAAATAGGTGATACACAATTTCCCTGGGGCCTACAGCAGCCTAGCCATATGCTACCCTGGCCTGTGACACACATGTAATTAGATTTCACTTCCTCCTGTCAACCGGATACACAGAGGTGATTCCCAGGGCGTGTTACCTATCCCCCAGACAATCATCAGGGGTATGTCTGACATCTGCTACTGAGGAGCCTTGTTTGTTCATGCTGGGTGGTTTACTACAGAGTATGGCATATTTGCCAATAGGAGCCTATCCCTCCAGCATGTGCTGTTTAGTGATGTTGCGTGCACTAGGGACCTAGGCTATGTAGCCAGGTGGGATTGTGAGGTGTTGACATGGTGGTTGTCTGACTGCTATGGGTGTGGCATGCCTCTGTATGTTTGGCAGAGGTAACCTCTGGGTGGCCGGTATACAATGCACTGTAGCTGTGGTTATGTGAGTCAGTCTGCATAGGGTATGTGTATCAGGGCAGTATTACCCTTTGGGAGGTATGTCTGTGGACTTTCCACTTGCTGTAGTTATCATGTGAGGTACACAAAACATGGGGCATTGTGATGAGTACAGGGGAACACTGATCTATATTTCCATACATGACATATCGTTTGTGATTACACGTACCACGTAGACAGATTACAAGACTAGCGTGGCACTGTGAATATCAAAGGGGAGGCTACTGCCCACCTGTGTCCCATGTTCCCTTCTGACACCTTCAGTGTTAGTCAGGAAACCACCTATCTGGTAGTTAGTGGCTAAAGTGTTTTGGAATGGGGTATGGCACTGCAGTATCAACACTGTTCAGTCCATGCCTTGGTCACCAGGCACCTGTTGCAATACGTCTGACCCTGTGTCTCCCTCTCTCACTATATATATATATATATATATATATATATGAATATTTATATGCATATACATTTATATATCACTCTATATATACATATATATATATATATATATATATATATATATATACATACATATCTATATATATCCATAGATAGCTTCATATATATAGGTTCATATATTAGTACTAGGCTAACTGCCCTTGAGAGCCATTTTAAGCCTAGCCAATTATCCCTTGTGAGACTCAAACCCTGTACCTTGTGTTTGTAAGGCATACACCTTAACCGTAAGGCCATCCTCCCAACCTGTATATATCTATATATCTCTATATATATCTATATATGTATATATCTATATATCTATATATATTTATATATGTATATAGCTATATATCTATATATGTATATATGTATATATCTACATATCTATATATCAATATATATCTATATATGTATATATGCATATATATATATATATATATATATATATATATATATATACACACACACATACTTCTAAACAGCCACTGCTGTACATATATATGCACATATATGCAGATATACTGGCCACCTTTCATGGTGGGAATATCAATTATGGAACAGTTCTGAGACATACAATTATGTAATACTATTGCACAGTGTTGTGCAGAACGCATTTTGCTATCCTCATGTCGTATAGCCGTAGCTGACCTCACAGGCTATAACTCAGTCCCACAGCATTTAAACACCACATGAGAATATACCTGCACTGCTTGCTGTTTTCAGTGCCACACACTACAACCTACATAGATATGTGCACATAGCAACCTTCAAATACATATATATGTCCAGCCTTCACTAACAGTTGCAGTATGTCCCTTGCCCTATGCACATCTGCATATACATATAGATACGGACTGCTATCACATAAGGAGTGTTCACAGAATGTAGAGTACCCTTCAGACACATCATTCGGATGCCAGCAAATACATCTGTGTTACATACCTTACCTTTGTATGTCTCACCTCAGTCTGTTGTACCTGTTGATGTTGTTTTATTTTTATTTATTTAGGTCGGTGTCCTCCACTGCCTCTGTTTGTTTAAATTTTTGTTTGGGTTGGTCGGTGTCTCCAACTGCCTCTGTTCTTTTTTTTTTTGGTTTGGTCTCTCCAACTGTTTGTCTGTCTGTCTGTCTGTCTCGCTTGCTCTCTCTCTCTCTCCAGTTGCTGCAATGATATTAATGCATGTGTGGACGGCAAGTACAAGCTGCTTTTGTATTTATCTGCACATGTGCATGTGATGGCCTCTGCACCAATTGGTGCCCACCATTTAGTAATTGCATGCAGCCTGCTGTGTGGTAATTGCAGTTCTCACTGTGATTTCAGGACACTGCTATAAAATGATAGGTTAGGTAGGCATAGACCTTTCAGTCTTGAAAGGTGGGGACCATGCTTGTTTGCTGTGGACACTGTTGTGTCAGTCAGAAGGTTGGTATATGTTTCATATCTGACGCTGGGTTGTAGCCAGTGAAATGCATGTTGTACTAAAACCTGACTGTTTCTTCTTCAAGTACACTCTTCTCAGTGTGTAAGTTTACTCACATCTCCTAATGCTAACACTGGATACATGGGAGTATGTACTTTTTTTGGAATTAGGGAATTAACTGGCATACAACAGTAGTTATTGCAATGTATTCCTATGGCTTTCCTATATTCCCTTTACATCCAGTCCTTGTAATGCATGTTATATTTCTTTCAGCACCAAGTTATTGTATAGATGCTGTGGCTTAGTGGTGCTTCATGCAGACTGGTTAGTCCAAGGTGTGGGGTTTGAGACTGACAAGGGTATTTTATTTTGCTGCTGAGCAATACAAGGACCTTGTCATACAGAGTGACAAAGGCACTTTGAAGCAGTTGTAAGTGAGTTGGTGCAGGTTTGCTCGATGCTTACCGATGCTAAGCAACACTTAGCTCAGCTTATTGTATTTTAGCAATACTAAGCTAAGCTTAGCTTAGCTCATTTTATGTTAGCAATAATAAGCTAAGCTTCGTGGAGCTTATCATATCTTAGCAATGCTAAGCTAGGTGCACACATGCGCACACTGGTGCAAACCCACTTACTACTGTTTACAAGTGCTCACTCCCGCTAACCCCCGCACTCATGTCTTTGACAGAAAAGTAAATGGGGAGATAGGAATGTGGTGATAAAGGGTGCTTAAAGAGGGGAAGACAGTAGGGAAAATAGCTTGGGATGTACACGATGGGTGTGGAGAAGGTCCATAGCTACCCATTTCTTTACCAGCAACAGCTGTGCATATGCAATACATTAGGTGGGATATTTGAAACCTTCCACCCCTGAGAGAGTGGTGAGGACATCTAAGTATGTTGTACTACCAATTATGAATATCAGGCACATGCACTGTTTGTGAACAGCTATACTGTCATTAGTTAGTTACTCACATCTGAACAGTTTGTGGTTTGTGTTGGCATTAGCACAGTCTGCTCAGGACGACTGGACATATTTCTGTACTGTGTATGCCTACCTATACCCTTGGTTGTGCCTGGCTACCCGGCTATATAGTACCGTTGGGTAGGGGTGCAGAACTGCAGTGTGCATTACTTATTATCGTGTGATGTTTATCTTGCTGAACATGCAGAGTTGCTGTGAATCTGTAAGTCTATGAAGGCTTGTAGTCTGTCTGAGTAGCTCCCACCTGTGGACATATCCAGATGGTAGACAGAGGTCAGCCTAGTATTCTTTGACTGTGCACCACAGCAGTCTTTTCAGCACCTGAACAATGGCATTGTCACAGGTGTGTGCTAGCAGTACATATACATCATTGCTTTTTTTTTGTGTGTGTTGTCTACATAAGGGCATGCTTGTTGAATTCATGCTACAGCTATTTGCAGAGTGTGTAACAGCAGGCAAGCTGATATGCCTGTGTGTTTCTGACTCTTACAGGCCTCAGATACTCCCACATATATTTTGAACAGCCTCAGGGAAAGGTACATATAACTGGGATATACCTGTGATATAGTTCTGACATTTTTCAGTTCAGACTTTGGGTGATTCAGAGCATTTCTATTACTACACCTTTTCTGACGTGCAAGCGGTGTCTACTATCACTTATTGACATTTGTTATGAAGTGAGATTCAACACCTTTCTGCCTACTGTTAGTACATTTCACAGGGAGTCAGAGGGGCACAGCTAACGTTTGTTTACTAATCAGGGTCATCACTGTAGAGCAGTCACTGTTGGGAGGTCTAGCCTGTGACTTATGCTAATATGCCAGTGTGTATCCTGCTTTGATACTGTGTGGGGTTTGGAAGCTGCTACTGTAACCTTATTCCTTACTAGCATGGCTGATTCTCTTTTCACAGTCATGTCATGCAATTCAACAACACCTGCTGGTTAAGGCCCACAGAACAAGATTTGTGTTATGCTATTCCTATTTTCCCTTTACATTCACTCATGGTAATGCATGTTAAATTGCTTTCAGCACCAAGTCATTGTATATCTGCTCTGGCTCAGTGGTAATTCATGCAGTCTAGTGTGTCCAAGGTCTGGGGTTCGAGACTGACAGGGGTATTTCATTTTGCTGATAAGCAGACTACAGGCCTTGTCATACAGAGTGACTAAGGCACTTTTAAGCAGTTGTAAGTGGGTTTGTGCGAGTTTGCGCGATGCTTAGCTATGCTTATCTACGCTTAGCTAAGCGCACACAAGCGCATACCCGCTGACTACTGCTTAAAAGTGCTTACTCCCGCTAACACCCGCGCTAAAATATTTTAAAGAAAAGAAAATGGGGAAATAGGAAAGTGGTGAATAAGGGGGCACAAAGAGGGTAGGACAGTAGGAAAACAAGCTCGGGATGTGCAGGAAGGATGTAGGGAAGGCTCATAGCTGCCCAATTTTTTACCAGCAACAGCTGTGCATATGTTATAAATTTAGAGTGAGATTTGAAACCTTCCACCCCTGAGACAGGAGTGAGGACAACAAAGTATGTTGTACAGCCAATTGTAATTATCAGTTTACATGTCCAGCAGACATGTGTGCAAAATGGGCAGCTATGTATGGGGCATAATTTTTTTGTGGGTACAGATTGTCCTTTTTTTATTTTTTTTTCAGGAAGGAGTGGAATGTGAGGTAAAGGAAGTAGGAATATTGAGGGAGGTGGGTTGGGGAGGTTAACAGACAAGACAAACAAGACGCATACAGGGGCAGAGTATGACACATGTTGGGTACACACAATTGATGGGGACGGATGTTTGGATATCGCAAGCCCATGAGCCCACAGATGGCAACAGTGGAACTGAGATCCTCACCCATGGGCAGTTACCACTGTGCCTTCACAGCCCAGGCCGAGGCTGTGCTGGGGGCTGAATAGGAGGGGCAGGCACACCTGTGAGTTGCGCCACTCTCGCCTCAAGCTGGCGTAGGGGATCAGTCACGGAACACCTGATCTCACTACGCACCACAGACCAGACCCTTTGGAGGGTGGATGGAGTCTCTCCTCTGGCCACGCTTTTAGAGGGGGGGCAAGCCCCATCCCCTGCAGTGCTTCCACCCAAAGGTGTCACAGGGCCACTAGAGGAGGAGGTCCCGGGCTGGGCACTGATGCCAAGTGCAATCACCATCTGAGGTGGGAGAGGTGGGTCCGCTGGGACCCGCCTTCCCAGTTGTCCTATGTTTAGCAGTATTTAATGGCATTTTGGGTTAGTAACAAACAACACCATTCCAAATTAGTTGTAACAGCATGTATTAGTATTCCCATTAACCAAACACACATGAATTCCAAACGTTGAACAGCAAGCATAACACATGCATATTTAGAACAACAGTGGACATTCCAACAGGATGCAGGGTTGATTGGTGGCAACAGGCCATCAGGTTTGGATATGTGAACAGGGCACATGCATCAATGTACATGCAGATATGTATAAACCAGCAGGACAAATGTCCATAGGAATTAATTGTGAATACACATACCCAGTTTGGTGTGCAATGGCATCATTTGTGAACATAACATAGGGTGGTAAAATATTACATTAACAACTTAAAATGCCTATACGTATACTGTACATTCCTACTAGCTGCAGATATATATCCCCTACATGTATTAGTACAGTTCCCTGTATGTAACCTTAGAAATGTTGGTGATGGAGATGTTACTGCTACATTAATATACATTCCATTTGTATTCATATATGTTCATATCTGGCTGTGTTCAGGTAAAGTATCCTGCTACATTTGAGCAGTTACGTACAATTCTAGCAATACACTGACATTTGTGGGATTACAAGCACAAGCTGCTCATGTACCAGATTAGCATGTAGATACTATACATGAAACAGTTGAGGACTATAAATATTCTTCTGAGATACTGGCATTCCTATCAGCCAGTTTATATGGGCCTAGACAACTGTGGATGTTCAGCATTTCATGCAACCATACTATCTCCATAATGCAAGGGTACAACAACATATCCAAAATGTGGGATGGACACAGTCCAGGTATTGTACTTTATTAAATACATTTCACTCTTTGGTTGTGGCTGTCTCATTCATTTCATTATGTAGTGCATGCAGTATACCTTTATTCCAGACTTCTTACACCTTTATTGATAACTTCAAACTTTTTTTCACACTCTCTCACTTATTTTATATTTACATTTCAGGATGGTACTTAATTCCAGGCTTTATTAACATTTATTACTGGGTTACAACAATCCTTTCCAGCTGACTCACTTATTTCATATGACAGTATATACAAGGATGTATTCAAGACTTGTCTGTCCTTTATTGATGGATTAGAACACTCATTTTCAGGCTGAAGCAGTTATCTAATATTACAATACAGGTAGAAACTCTATTTGAGACTTGTTTACTCTTTATTAATGGATTATAATACTCTTTTTCAGGCTGCATCACTTATATGATCTTAGAATACTAAAAGAAGCTTTATTCTATGCTTATTTGACCTTTATTACTGGGTTACAACACTGAACTCTATTACAGGCTGTCTCACTTATATTCTATAATAATACCAGCTGAATAATTACTAACCTGCCTGGTGGTGCAGCCTTAACAGCCTATCAGAATAGGCTTGCCGATTCGCAGAATGAACACCTGCAGCTATAATATAAATGAAGGGATATTGGAACATACCTATCCATACTATAGACTAGGATAGCATTTCTTACATACTTAATTACATGGATACTTACTCAGTAATGGGGCATTGGGCATATGACAGGCCTCCTGGATCCATCGGTTCAGTTGGTCCTCCTTTTGATGCTTCAGGTCCGCATGGTGGTGACGGACCTGCTCACCAGTCCAGGGAATGCCTGTGGCACTGGTAAGATCATGTGCCAACTGGTTCCATGCCTCTGCCTTGTATGCTCCCCATTGAACCTGGCCCTGCATGAGTCAGCCTTCATGTTGGTGGACTAGGAGCCAAACCATATATTTAGACTCCTCAATGCCCCACCTTTGCGCTCTAAAGTGATTACCCTCTCCAACGCCTGCCATTCTGACTGCAAGTGGGTACCACAATCAGTTATGGCGAGAACTCCCGCCTATGGGGCTTAAATGTGCCGCATTTCCCACACTTTTTGTGATTGGCCATTTTTGAGAATTCTAAGCTGACTGCAGACCTGCTTAGTAATGGTTAATCTACCATTTCTATGTATATGCATGCTAATAGTGGCTGTTTCTTCTAAGCTGTCATGGCTTAGTGGTTCTGTGGTTTGATTATGATGCACAGGGTCCTGGGTTCAAACCTTGTCACTCTTTTATTTTAATACTGTCTAGACAGGCTAGGGGTGTGGCTGTGTTTAAACAAACTAGCTCTTCATTGCTTCCCAGTGCCCTACGGTGCCCTGTTTGGTGCGGCGCGCACGTCCATGCAAACACATTGTGCTGCGTAAAGTGCTTTTAACCTTTGGGCAACTATATTGCGCTGGGTAAAGTGCTATTGCACTATAAGCAACTCTGTTTAGCTGGGTGAAGCACTATTAAACTATGGGCAACTCTGTTTAGCTGCATAAAGCGCTAGTAAACTATGGGTACCTCTGTTTAGATGGGTATAGCACTATTAAACTATGGGCACCTCTGTTTAGCTGTGTAAAATGTTGCTTAACGGCAGGCTATTATATATCTGGGTCTTTTAAAAATATATATTTTGTTCACTGATACTTTGGCCATGTCATTGCTTTTAATAAAATTTTAATCATATTTGTCTGGTATTATTTCAAATACTGATTTAAAACATAATTAAGAAGGGATCTGATGGGACTTGAACCGTGAATGCCTTCTCTTTGTGCATATGCTCTACCATTACACTATTGCTATTTGAATTAATTTGCATAAGTAATTCTTATATGCTCTTTAATGTTACAATTGCTAACTGTGGTTAAACAATGGGCACACCCGCGCAAACAAGCGCAAATACGGCAGCTATATTGTGGATTTAAAAAAAAATTTTTTTCCATTTTATAACTCTGATGGGGGTTTACAGTGTCAGGTAGTGTGGTGTTGGGTGCATGTACATTTGAGCGGACTCGCTCTTGTCTGTTGACATTATGCTTTTTAAAACCTTGCAGGGGCGTAGACTTTTACACTGCTCGGAAGTCAGACATGCCCCCTGCTTGCCTACTCACTCCGTGTAAGAGTTATGGATTTGTCAGCGTGCCCTCATGATTATTCGTGGCACGCTGACGTCATACTGTTCAACTGCAGCCTCTGAGTAAGACATATTATGTCTTACATGGAGGTTTCGTGAATCCGGCCCAGTGTTTATAGCTTATAGGAGAAAAAAAGCTATTTTAAAGGATAAAATCTGTCATTCATATGCAGGCATTCATTTTAATTTAACTTTGGGTTTGGTGACATTTCAGTGTGGCACAAACAGGCTTAATAGAAGTTTGCTACTAAAAATATGATGTTTATAACTGAATGTAAAAAAAAAATAAGATCTATTTGATGCAATGACATAAAAGATTTGATTCTTCTGTTGTTCCCAGTTTTAGTGTAGAACATGAACTGACCCATGAATGAACCTACTAAGTTATTTTAGACATCTGCATGTGCCTATATTTAGTCAGACATGCCATATGGGGCACTAAACCATTTAAATTTAGTTAATTCACATTAATGTATATGTTCTATGCAACCTATACAATGTAGCTTGACTGACTCCCTGCAGAAATGCCCATAATGATGTGGCAGGCATCAACCAACACTCTGTCCTCATAAAGTAATGCATTGGCCTCTATTTACTGTATTGTACAAGACAACCTCCTGTGTAAAGTGCTTTTCTGGCTCAAGTAAGTTTACTTTTTCTGGGATACTACAAACTTCAGGCTGTACAAAACACAGGGGCAAGGATATGTCCTTTTGTTGAACAGACATGACATGACCCGTTTCCACTGCTGCACAACTCTGCCATTTTGTATTCCTTATGAGTATTCCTCCATACAGATTGTTTTCCCTCTAAGTTCTGTGTCTTTAATAGAAATGATGGAAGACAGCTACCATTCAGACTAGTGGAAATGAGGCACTGTACAGATTTTACAAATACCCACACACATGCACACACACACATGCACACATGCGCACATGCACCCACACACACAAACACACACAATTGACAAATGGTCTGATTAATAGCTATCTGACATTCACTGTTTCTTTTTATCTGTATAATATCTAAGAGACTCGGATTAATTTTTCCACCTAAATATTTTTCCAGATCCTTCTCATGGCACCTACAACACTCTGCAGGACTTGTTTACATTGCTCTGTTTAACATGGCTGTCATTTACTTGATATATGCCAAGCATAAACAGAGTTGTAATCAGCCTTGGTACCACTCTGAAATATGAGTGATTTATTGTATCTTTATATTGATATAAAGATTGCAGTTCATAAAAAATATCTACTTAATGAAAGCACATACAAGTTAGATCTCCCTGATATAGTATGGCTACCATGTTCTTATGTTATTCTTAAGATACTGGTCCAGATTCCATAAGGTTCTTTTCGCTGATATCAAGTTGCGTATAACCCTATAATATGTGAATATGCCTCAGTGAACTTAGAATATCTGGTCGCGTAAAAGAGTTGAGCACTAGCATAGGTACACTTTCTAGCATTCACAGTCACTCCAAAAGTCATGAAAATAGTCACAAAAAGCCTGATGTACATTAACAATGCTAAAGACATTATACTATCCCAATGTAAACTGCATGACATTCATAAGTAATACATATCTTCAGCAATCTCTCTAGTAAGCTTAGAGATAACTATGAAATATCTCAAGTCATTTACTTATAAAATATACTTGCTAGCACTGATGATTCCAAGAGAATCACCGCTGCTAACAGTAGCTAACAGTGGGTGAGAGACAAGTCTGGTGAACACAGGTAATGTACACACTCAACAAAATAGGGAGTTAGAAAAGCAGAGGTGGGGTACTGGTAAAGAAGAACACAAGAGGTATTTTAGTATAGGAAAATCTGAGGAACAGTCAGAGGGGTATTTTGGAAGAAATAAACCACATTTTTTTCAGTTTTTTTTTTTTTTTTTTTGAGAATAGAATGAAGGTAGACAGAGAGAAAGGAGGAGACGGACAACACAGCAGGTATACACATATAACAAATATTACAAGACATGACAGATAAACAGATAAAGGTCAGAATTAAACAGTAAGGAATGGTAAGCTACACACAGATGATACACTCTACAACATGGGCAACAGAAATGTGAGCAAACAGGGTAGGGTTGTGTACCAGCCATGTTGAAATGAAGAAATACATATGTATCTATGCACTAGTGCAGTGTGCCATTTTGCAAACTGTGTGGCAGTCATAAGTGGATGTGTATGTCTGATGGTATTTGTGTGCTGAATGGTAATAAATAAGGATCACAGTACATGCTGCATATTGAATTCAGTACCCAAGTAGTTTGTCAGCAATGCAACTGTAAGCCAAGCAACAGTATAGATGAGCAAATGCAGACCAAAAATGCTGGAGTATACCAGCAGAGGACATAACAGAAACTCTGACCATGCAAGTGGCAGGCAAACAACCAGGCACTCTGCCAAACAGCAGTACTGTAGTAAAGCAGCAAATTGGCTGCTAATTACACAAGTACGTGTACACAACCGAAACAGACAATTAATGGAATGCATATGTCACTGCCATATGTCATGTCAAAGGCAACACATAGATGTATATGTATGATCATCACTGGCCAACAGGAAAATATCAGAAAGTAATATCAACACACACACACCAATAAAATGTAATAATATATGTTAAAAAAATTATAGTTAAGGCTATATAACAACTACCAGGTTGTGTATATGAAGGAATGTGGTCAACATGGGCCCAAATAAAAGAAGGCATGGCAGGAAAGCTACACATGCAAATGATAAAGTGGCACAACACTAAGGGGACAAATTTAAAGTGTATCTGTACACCACATAGGGTGGTGCTGAAGTCAGCCCAAACTCCATTGAAGTAAACAGCCAATGTATGTCACATGGACAGACTGCATTGCCAATGTAAGCAAAAATGTCCATGCATAAATCATAAATCACATACACACACACACACACACACACACACACACACACACACACACACACACACACACAGTATTGTGTAATCATATAACAGCAACAGGCATAAGTAAACAAGCTGAGAATTAGTATCACGAACACATGTATACTGTCATGCCAATGTAAAATAATGTGGAATAAACACCTGCAATTAGACTTCACTAACCATGGGTATGACTGAGCAGAGGATGGTCCTGTGAACAACAATACATCATATTAACGTGAAGTCGATGACTGCTCACAGTCACAAGGTATAAAGGTGTTTCTCTATTGACTGGTATTATCTGCAGAGACATGCACATAAATAAGTGCATATGTACATAATTTGCTGAAATGTGTGAATTTATGTAAATAAGGAATGGGTGCAGAAATGTAACATAGGCCAAATAAATCATCAGTGCCACTATGTATACATGAATAGTACATTGGCTGCCTATGCAGTCAGTAAAATAGGACTGCCCATATGTTGCAGATGCATTTATATGATACAGCATGACAACATCATCATTCCCAATACATGCCACACACAATGCCAGTATACCAGTGTGACAGCACAAGCATCATTCAAAACATAGGGCAAGGATATGTCCTTTTGATGAAGAAACATGCCATGGCCATCCACAAATCCTACCCATCTTACTGTCTTATTTGTAGAGTATGGGCAACATGTTGATTGTGAGTTACTGTCAATCTCATACATGTATACAGTGAAACTCTTGTAGTAGTAACAGCATGTTAACTGCCAAAACCCATAGACAGCTAAATGTTGAAATGAAGTTAATGTGGTAATGTGTGTCATACACACATTGCAACATTATGCTAAATGTCACATGACATCCTCTGTATCATCAGGCCATGTATCACATAAGCATAGCAGCAAAATGCTATGTATGCAAGGGTGTGTCTATACAGTCCAGTCACTTATATGGCAAACACAATCTTGGCAGCATTACTTAAGTGGATCACATAGACAATATGTAGGTCCTGAGGGGCCCCATCCTAATGGGGACAAACATCACGTATGATCTCCCTTGCTATTTTTCTGAATATGTCCTGCATAGCCAGTGCCATGTCATGGAAACAGTTTCTCATTATGTCTCTCATTTGTGTCTGAAGACATCCGTTTTCACTTCCTGGATCTGTTCATGATAACCATCTTGTCTCCTCTGGGGTACAGCAGGGATGATGACACATGCAGGTCTAGCTTTCTCATTATTGTTATCATCTCCATCATGGTTGTTATTGTCATTGGAGGACTCAGGCAATGGTCTAGTGTGCTCTTGTCTCTGTCATCTGATTGGTGATCATCCATGCGTCCCATGCTCTATCAAGGTGAATCATAATATGCTGCTATATGACTGCATAACATACCCACTGTAATACAATGCTCAGGCAGAAAACAGTCAGTATGAAACCTTAGAATAATGTATGACCATAGTCATGTGTACCACCATATCAGATGTATGTCATTACTCAAAACCATAACAATGAAACCACATGTCTATCAGGCCGCACATTCTTGTAAAAATCATGGTTGATATTAAACAAAAACTGATGTGCACAACTAAAATCTAGCAACATTAAGTACCATTCCATTGATATGTGATGTCTGCATATGAGAATAAAGGTATATCAGCATACATTTCAGGTGTTATTAAACGCACATTCTCAGATGAAATGGTACAAAATGATTATGCAGCAGAAGTATAATGAAAGTAATTGCTGCTAGTGGATGCGCATTCATGCACACAACACAGTCTGTATGTCCTATTATCTATACTTATGAACATTTTCAGTACAGTCCCATGTCAGGGCCACTGTATCCATTGCAGAATGTGAGCAGCTTACTCCATGTCATGTCACAGCATGCAGAGAACAGCCTACCAGTTGAAATCCTGACGTTACCTAAACACTTGTTTAACCCCCAGCATTATGCTTGACAAGCATGCACAGAGCCAGCACACTTACATATCTTGACATTTGAAGAGAAACATGGCATGATACTGTCATGCAACACTGACATGAGCATACCTTGCAAAACAACACACTGAAAATTACAACATAACACAAATACTGTGACCTGCAGTGCTTAATACTTGTGATGTATGACTCACTGCACTGGCAGTGGACAGTTTGAGAAAATAACACTATCTCGTTTCCTGTATTTTATGCATGCATTGCATATTTATATTAGTGTGTGAATATCAACTGTAACTCAAGTATCTGTGCATGTAATGTGTCAAGTGAAGAGCTTCGAAGTAACATATTAGTATAATGAAGATTCAGTGGATATAAAAAGTGTACATACCCAGGTTAAAATGCCAGGTTTTTGTGATATAAAAAAATGAGACCACAATAAAAAAAATGAGACCATGATAAATCATTTCAAAACGTTTCCCACCTTTAATGTGACCTATAACTTGTACAATTCAATTGAAAAACAAACAAATCTGTTAGGGGAAAAAATATAAAACTTAAAAAACTTACAATAAACTGGTTGCATAAGTGCGAACACCCTTAAAATAATACTTAATTACAGCATTCGATCTTCTTGGGTAGGAGTCTATCAGCATGGCACATCTTGACATGGCAATATTCGCCCATTTTTCCTTGTAAAAGTGCTCCAAATCAGTCAGATTGTGAAGGCATCTCTTGTGCACAGCCCTTTTCAGGTCACTACACAGATTTTCTATTGGATTTAGGTCTGGACTCTGGCTGGGCCATTCCAAAATTTTAATTTTCTTCTGGTGAAGCCATTCATTTGTTGATTTGAATGTATGCTTGGGGTCATTGTCACATTGAAAGATGAAATTCCTCTTCATCTTCATCTTTCTAGCAGATACCTGAAGGTTTTGGGCCAAAAGTGACTGGTATTTGGAACTGTTCATAATTCCCTCCACCTTGACTAAAGCCTCAGTTCCAGCTGAAGAAAAGCAACCCCAAAGCATGATACTACCAGCACCATGCTTCACCATGGGGATGGTGTTCTTTTGGAATTGTGGCCACAGAGTTCAACCTTGGTTTCATCAGACCATAACACATTTTCCCACATGCTTTTAGGATACTTGATATATTGTTTTGGATATTTCAGCCAGGTCTGGATGTTTTTCTGTGTAAGAAAAGGCTTCCGTCTTGCAATCCTACCCCATAGCCCAGACATATGGAGAATATAGGAAATTGTTGTCACATGTAGTACACAACCAGTACTTGACAGAAATTCCTGCAGCTCATTTAGTGTTCCTGATGGTCTCTTGGCAGCCTCCCTGACCAGTTTTCATCTTGTCCTTTCATCAGTTTTGGAGGGACATCCATTTCTTTACAAAGTCACTGTTGTTCAATATTTTCTCCACTTTTTGATGACTGTCTACATTGTGTTCCATGGTATATCCAATGCTGTGGAAAGTTTTGTGTACCCTTCTCCTGACTGATATCTTTCAACAATGAGATCCCTTTGATGCTTTGTAAGTTCTCTGCAAACCATGGCTTTTGCTGTATCAGGCAACTGAGTAAATGTCAGAAAAATCTTACTAGGACAGCTGAACTTTATTTGGGGTTAATCAGAGTCTCTTTAATTGATGGCATGTGTGTATTCAAGAAGACTGACTACTGTACTTCAACAAAGTTTTAGTTTAAGTCTGTGCACACTTATGAAACCAGCTTATTGTACGTTTTTTATTTTTTATATTTTTCCCCTAAAAGATTTGTTTAGTTTTCAATTGAATTGTACAGGTTGGAGGTCACATCAAAGGTGGGAAAAGTTTTGAAATGATTTATTGTGGTCATTTTTTTATATCACAAAAACCTGGCATTTTAAAAGGAGTGTGTAAACTTTTTATCTCCACTATATAGTGAAAATCTAGTGGGAAATATGAAAACTACATGCAAAAGGGCTGATCAAGGCAACAAGGTCATTGACTGACCCAACATCACATCTTTGGAATGTAACACAACACCCAATAAATAATGGACAATCATAAACATAGTGACAGCTTATGACATATGAAAACATTGATTATTTCCTACAAACAGTACAGTCTGCCTAAAAATGTATCATTGCCCTACAAACAATTAGCAATCATTATGTATGACCCTGCAAAATGCAAATGATGCAGAATGTTGATTATGTAACAGACACTTAGAAATGATAAGCAGGAATAAGTCTGCACACAACTATCCCTAAATACGAGATACAAGTGTGTTGTAGACAAACTATCAAAGGTGTTTTAGGTAGATCTGATATCTATGTTTAACTTAAGGGCATGCCACAAATGGCCTGCCAAAAACAGTGTTAAAACTGACACAGCAAACCCTCATTCAGTACATGAATAGGCAGGCTATACACCACAGATCAGTCACCAAGCAGCCCATCCTGATATACAATTACTCCAACAAGTACATCACAAAGAACAAACTTGTATTAACTTGCACATGAAAGAGTACAATTACCAGCACTATGACAGTTGCACATAAATGACAATCATCTAGGTAGTGATGCACAATTCAAATAATCAAAACATTATCTTCAGCAAACATGGCATCCTGCTAAATTACATGTAAACATAGTTTTAAGCAATTCATACTTGAAATCATGAGGATTGTATGACTATCGCACTAACCTTACAGATGCAAGATGGGTATTCCTGAATTAGAAGTAGTATAAATGGTAATACAAAAAAAAAAAAATACAATGTGCTGTATATTTATGACAATGAAATGACAGCCATGAATGCTTGTCAGCGTGGTATCACAAGACAAAAACACAACTGTAAAATTTCATACCTCAAACAGTTCAACACATGCACACAAATTACATTTAGGTGGGAGGACAGAAAATATATACATATATTTTTGTTGTCAAATTACAAATTATATGTCAAAAATATCTTTGATATCGGGGACGTTCCTGTTTTATAGCAAAAGTGCATATCTGACCACCTCATACACTCCACATGTACTTATGAGAAGGGTGTTGAACTGGAATTAATAAACAGACACTCTTATACATTAAATTGAATTTGCCAGTGTTATCCTATTCCACATTATTCTTGCAGAACTATCCCATTATGTTCAACGTTTGACATATAAAACTGTAAAAGAGCCATTGTTGTCAGAACATTATGGATAATGGAGATATGTATAGAAATACAACAAATAAATGCTATAATTATTAGCATGTGTAAAATATCTGTTAATATCAGCAAACAGGTATCCATGCAATCATTTTCACAACTTTATACAGACACAAAGATCAAAATTTAATGACATCTCTCCCCTGCATGGATATGAACCATCAGTTAACCACAATATATGTTTTCTGGTCTTTTGCTGTACATGATGAGCTAAAACATACAACAGCACCTTCCTTCTTAACAAACGTTTATTGTATGTGTGCATCTGTATTCCTGCATGATAAGAGATGAGTATGGAAACATAGCAAACAAGAACACGAAAACTGCTCCAAGGACCAGGCAATACAACCAGTTGTAAATGAAGTGATTTATTAACAGTCACTGACTAAGCGCTTTCACCAACAATTGGCTTCTTCAGAGTCAGTGTGTAAAATCCATTGTAATGTTTTATACCAACACAATGATGAAACAATTGGTCAATGGAATAATAAGTTAATTGATACATTCATGAATTTCCCTCCAAAAACATTTAAACTCATACATCAAATATTACAAAATACAAAAGCACAAATCTAAACATTACATCGAAATCTACCCTAATAACTAATAAATCACAATAATTAACTAATGTAAAATATAATATGTAACATATATATATATATATATATATATATATATATATATATATATATAAATGAATATATTGAATAATAACCTAATTTTTAAAATTTCTTATTGGTTTGTTTACTGAGGACGATTCTGCCTTGTTGGATTTGGACAACTCCATCTGGCTGTAATGGAGGATATTTTAAAGGAACTTTCAGTCATGGTCAACAAACTTCTGAGCATTTATCAAAAGGATTGTGGTACAAAAGGGGCATCAGCAGTGCCTAGTCCGACTGACACTCAGATGGAACTTTTTACGTTGCATTCACCGGTAACCTCCAACTCTACTATCATGCCTGGACAGAAATCGGGTGGTTCCGTCACCTTTTCCGATGTGGTATCCAACTCTAGAGAGAAAGGAGTAAGCAATCGAAAGGAGACGAATAGAGCGTAACCTGAGGTGCAGGTTCCGCCCACTGATCCGGTACGTGAGCTGGGAGGCCACGATTTATGCTTATGGTTCAACGAACCGAGTTTTGGGGATTTTGGAGCCTTACCGTCTATACATCCCATGATGTTGCCAACTCTTAAAGAACAGATTTTCAGGTACGAGAAACTCTGTACCAAGTACAGAGCTTTGCAGCTTGATAACATTTTTTTAACTCAGTCAAGGGAGCGTAAGCAAGTACCGAAAGGTCTTTGGCTGTGGAAGCTCCCTATGGGTGTGGAGGATGGTTCTAAAGCGTTTACTGATCTCATAGCCTTGTTTGATTGAACGGGGTTAGAGATGTTAAGCATTATTATTAGTAATAATTGTGCCAAACTTGTTACACTTCGGGAAGAAATTAGCCAATTACATAATATTATCACGGCTGACCTTTTGTTTTTTCAACACGAGAGTAATTTTCGGAAAATCATAAAAAACTTAGAGTTATTTGTAGCCAAGAACTCAGCGCTCAAGCACAAAAAGCTTGCTAGGGATACTTTCGACTACGAACACAACTGTGCTTACCCACCGGGTAAACCTAGGCTTAGACATGGTGATTACCATGTTCAGAGCTACAATCAAGGTCAACACAATCAAGGTCAAAATAAAGTTTACACACACGATGAACATTTTGACTTAGACAAGGGGGCTCAGGTTCAGGATATGCCTAATCGTGACAACTTTGAACACAATTTTGAACATAGCTTTCAGGGGGGTGATTTTTTGGACCCACCCCAGGTCTTCACAGATCGGAGAGACTTTTGAACAGAGCGCAAGTCCCTCAGAGAGGGGACAAGCATTATTGGGGTTAAGTGAGTGCATATTACCTAAGCGTTCGTCCATTGTTGGTAACAATGTCCCTGCTGTTGTTTGTGAAAGTCTTAATTCTGAAAAATGTTCTCTCTGATGATTTGCGTATTAACAATGGGGAGGGTGACTTAAATATTCAAATGTTGGAAGTTCAAAAAGAAGAATGTATGTTTTTGGTGAATGATAACTTTGGTTTTCCTGTTATAAATTTTGATTTAGCCTTGAATATTACATGTGATGCTAGTAGTTTGGATATGTGCACTATGCTTCCTAATGATGTTCAAAGTGTTGTATTGTTCACTAATGAGTTTAAAGAAAGTAATAGTGAAGCAATAGAAGTTGATTCTAATCTTGTGGAATGTGAGCTATGTGCTAGTGATGGGATGGGTGATTTGAATACTAACAATTTTCAGTATGATGAGTTTGCCTTGGCGGCAAATGTCAGTCCTGTTTCCCCAACTATTCCTATTGAATCTGCCTTGAGTACACTAGGTGAAGCTGTTATTTTAGATGACTATACCGTGCACTCAAGTGAGTTAGAATGTGTCAACACTAGTTATGATTCCATAGAGTGTAATATTGAAGGTTTAGAGCTGGAAGGGGGGATGAATTGTCAAATGTTGCAAAAATGTGGATTTTTTACCTATAATTACACTGAAACAGCCATTAGTGACACACACTTTGAGCTTTTTACTAAAGGCATCAATTTTGTTCCCAATTTTAAACTAGATATTGCTAATGTGTTGGTTAACCTCAAGCTATTCATGAGGAGGTTAAACTTAGAGATATTTTTTCAAAGTAACAAACATTTACAATTCAACATTGAAAATGAAGTAAGTACAACACTTAGGAGGAAAAGTACCTTCATTCCACCCCCATGTTAAGAGATTAGTGCACTTGAAAATCTAGTAGAATTTGAGGTTAGAAAAATTTGTGTTAGTAAGAATAAGGGCCCGGATAACCTTACTATACAGGAAAGACTGGTTCTGTAGGAATTAAAGTCTTCCAAAAATGTTAGGTGTATGAAACCCGACAAGGGTGGGGGGATGGTACTTATGAATAAAATAGACTATTTGGCATCTATGACGATCATCCTGGAGGATGACAATACTTACAAAAGGGTTTTGAAAAATGAAATAAACCTTGCATATAAGAAGATTGATTTATTTTTGTCAGATGCATTATTTCAAGGAGCCATCTCTGAAGTAGAATACAACTATCTTTTTGTTAAGGATCCTATCTTGCCATGTATCTTTGGTATACCAAAAGTACATAAAGGCACTACAAATCTTCAATTCAGACCCATTGTGGCAGCTAGGGGTTCAAAAACTGAGCCCCCTGCTTCATTTGTTGATTCTATGTGTAAATCAGCTTTGACTGAGGTAGACCATGTCCTTAGAGACTCATGGCATTGCCTAGAAAGATTAAAAGAGGTTAATTCAGACAGCAGGTCATTTGGTTTTCTCACGATTGATGTGGTTAACTTGTTTTCTGTTATTCCCCACGACCAAGGGATGGAGATGTTTCATGATAGTTTGAGTGTGAGTCATACCGTAGACAAAGGCAAACTTAATTTTTTAAGTGATTTGATGGAAATTGCACTTTCCAACAATTTCATTAAGTTCGAGGGCGAATTGTTCCAACAAAGTTCTGGAGTGGCAATGGGGGCTAGGTGTGCCCCAATGTTTGCCAATCTTGTTTTATTAGCATGGGAAAGAAACTTCATTTTTTCATCTAGGTTTCATGAGAACATACTTCTGTATAATAGGTTTTTGGACGATTTGTTGATTTTGTGGACAGGAGATGAGGCTGGAGTAGTTAAATTTGTAGAATATTTAAACACCACCACCAGTTTTTTGAGATTTACGCATGTATGCAACAAAGACAGCATTAATTTCTTGGATATTACAATCTTTAAAGACAATGATGGGTTGTCTAGTACTTTATATAGGAAGGAAAGTTACTCAAATCGTTATTACATTTCAAGAGTTGCCACCCATATCATCAAAGGAAAGGGGTTGCCAAGGGCCAAATGGTGCACATCTCTAGATTGGTTAGTAATGAGTCTTTGTTTAAACAAGAAATTTTTAAGCTTATTGGTATGCTTATTGATAGGGGTTATCCGCTTCAATTGCTATTAAGTTTAAAGAAAGAGGTTTTTAAGAAAAGAAATACAATTTACTCACCTATTCTTTTGACTGGGCATGAAACTGGCAAAGGTGAACAAGTGGTTTCCAAGCAAAAAGAGCCTGTTGGACCATGTTTTGTTCTGAAGTTCAATGAAAAAGCAACGGAGATTGCTTTTGCATTACGAAAGGCTTGGGAATATTGTTTAAGTATTGGTACAAAGGAGATTCTGGGATTTCATCCTAGGATAACATTTAGTAGGGGTAAGAATTTGAAGAATACATTGGAAAGGGATGTTAAGAACAGAGTATCTAGGATGTCCAAATGTGGATGTTGCAGGAGCTGTAGGTTTATAGCTGAGGGCACATATGTACTTGTGAAAGGTTATCATCAAACATTACCATGCCCGGGCAAATTTAATTGTAATACAAAGAATCTAGTTTACCTCGCTTCGTGTATGACCTGCGAAGCATTTTATGTGGGAATGACCACGCGTAGGTTACGTGATAGGATCTCTGAGCATGTTAGAGCTATTAGAAATAAGGGTCAGCATAATGCCCTATACCTCCATAGTAGTAGATGTAATGGTTTCAAAAAGTTTTTATTTTTCATTATTGATAGAGCGTTTGGTGAGCAGGGCAGTGATATATCTAATAGGGTGGCCCTGTTGGAAGTCCTATGGCAGCTAAGATTAAATGCCATGAGACAACCTGGGATCAACGATTACATTTCTACCAACTCATTTTAAAACACAAGGCTAGTTCAGTATAAGACTTGGAACAAAAATTTTAAAAATTAGGTTATTATTCAATATATTCATTTATATATATATATATATATATATATATGTTACATATTATATTTTACATTAGTTAATTATTGTGATTTATTAGTTATTAGGGTAGATTTCGATGTAATGTTTAGATTTGTGCTTTTGTATTTTGTAATATTTGGTGTATGAGTTTAAATGTTTTTGGAGGGAAATTCATGAATTTATCAATTAACTTATTATTCCATTGACCAATTGTTTCATCATTGTGTTGGTATAAAAGATTACAATGGATTTTACACACTGACTCTGAAGAAGCCAATTGTTGGTGAAAGCGCTTAGTCAGTGACTGTTAATAAATCACTTCATTTACAACTGGTTGTATTGCCTGGTCCTTGGAGCAGTTTTCGTGTTCTTGTTTGCTACACTTGTGCCCTGGTTTGGGATTCTTATTGGTTTGAGTATGGAAACATTCAATACCTAAATGCTATAGGCTCTCATGTTCCACAAAACTGCCAGATAGCATCAAGTTTTACAACACAGAAGACAGATGTAGATATTCAGACCTGCAGTGGTCTTGTGTTAAACAAACAGGATTTTAATTACACTATGCATTTAGTAAAGCAGAATTGAATAACAGATGTCTGTATGGGCTATTATTCACACATACACAAGTAGACTGGGTGATAATCTTGAAGTATTATGGCTAGCAGGGAAATGCATGGTCATTAACAGCCTAGACGCTATAGGTGTTACTGATACATGACCATACTGGATGTGTGAAATTATGTATTTATATGTTGGAAAACAGAAACATCTAAAGTGTTTATTGGTATGTACATGATAAAAAGCATTAATCAAAAAAAGAAAACCCTATGAGACTTGAACACATAATTACAGGGAGAACAGACACCTTGCTTTCTTGATTATCTTGATGAGCTAATTATCAGAACTACTTGTTGATGGGTTTAGAAGGCATATATCTGGAAATATGGGACACAGCTAAATCTCTGATTTCCTTTAGGATGTACAGGTATTTGTAGGATTCTGACATTACTGTAGGCATCTGCTGGCTGTCGTCAAGCCTCATAAACCCTCCGATGAAGATCTTCCATGTCACTCCAAAACAGGTCATCATAGTGGTGGTGAACCTGCACTCCAGTCCTGTAGATTCACATACAATACCAATGCTTCCCTCGGAATCCAGTTCCATATATCAATCATCGTGAAGGTCCATGTTCTGGCTTCATGAGATTCTCCACTCCAGTGTAGATGATCAGCATCTGTGCAGTCTCCTCCTTAGTCTAATTGAGCTCCTGGACATGTCAAATCCTCCTGTAAGTAGCCATCTCAGTGACACTATTGTTAAGTTTGACAGATAACAGTTCAATAAATTGCTCACTGAGGTCCCACTCAATTCACAGGTAGGAATGGTCTGACCTGGAAATGTATCAAAATCGCAATTTAAAAGTGGTGCTTATGGTATGGTATCAGATCACAGGAAGATAACTGGCATGTGCTACAAATGGTCCCAAATAACAATACCTATTAGGCATTCGCATGGAGCACGTTTCTGGTATGCTGAGCTATTGTTATTTGCCGAATTTCGAGAACTTATATGAATATGCTCAAATGGAGTTTCAAAACCCTGAATTTTAATGAACTTCTTTAATTATGTATGGTACAAGTGGGACTTAAAAGCTGCATGGACATAGCTGGTCTTACTTTCAGTTATACCTGACTCATGGGTAGCTACAAATTTAATTTTACACCTGCTAGCATTTCAGTGGTGGCACATGTTTCTCCCATTACAGACCTAGGTTATTGTTGCTCCTTAGAAATGTATGTGTATATGCTTAGGTTGATGCACTTACAGAAAAATTGTGTGCAATAGAAAAATGTAAGTGACATACTAGAGGTGTATAAGAATAACCTGTATGCATGCAAGTTGGTATATCCACATCACTAATAAGCATGATTTCCCCATATGCAGTTGCACAGAAAAATGTGAACAGCACCATTGAACAGTACATAAGGATGCACTAATGGATTTTCTGTATATATTGCTGGTGACTCCATACAGTCTGGGTATATGCACAGAAACTCCACATTACGATTTTGTCCATATGTTACTATGTAGTATGTATATGAAGTACTATTATGGATATTTATTCACTGATGCTTATTAAATCATGTACTATAACTATTGCCTTAGTAAAATTGGATCTGTGTTTATTTCTGTTTACCATGGACTGTGTGTGCCGTGCTTACAGATATAGAGGCTTGGCGATGCTTTCCATAAGTTGTTCAGTTGATAATTTTCAGATATTGTTTACTAATGGAAATAACATTTACTGATCATTATTGCCTGTGTTGATATAAGCTCATCATGTATAACAGTTCATGTTAATATGAATATGACTTTTTGTTTACACAGGTTCTCTGTTTAGGCTGTCGATGTGTGGTACCTGACAATGGTTTCTTAACTTGAGAATTGGCTTAGCTGTAGTCGGGCTCTCTGTCTAGCTGGCTGCCTTCTAAGATGCACAACCAGATCCTCCTCCATAGCTTACAGGACTGCAACCCTGTTGCAGTTCATTCACTACAGATAAGCAGATAGCTTTTTTTTTTTTTTTTTTTTATTGACTGGCATTGCATATATTTTTTTTCTTTATTGACTGGTATTGTTACAAATTCTGTAGGGCTTTATAGGAATGCCTTCCTTCCCTTGCATTAAAGTATGGCATTCACTGAGGATTTCAGAAGCAGAGTCGGTGTTACACTTCATCACATATAAGTTGTGTTTGGAGCACATGATGTGTTTTGGAATCTGACAGGTGTGTGTGGAATCTGTAATTATCCTACGGTGAATAAATAATTACTCAGACTGCTTACAGCATACCTTCTGAAATCACGTCCACAGATGATGCACTGAAGTCTTCTTTTGGTATGTTGCTCTGTCCGCAACTAACTTTTGGAATCCAGCCCATTATGTTTACTTGATGTGAGATACTGTTGAAAAACAAGATATATAGCAGTTTTTTTTTTTGTTTGTTTTTTTGCAGCAAGTATTTACTGCTTTCATTTGTTTGTTTGTTTATTTAATCAATCAATTAATAAATCAATGAATTAATTTAATTAATTATGTATTTTGACTACATCCCACATGATCCATGTCCAATTTGCAACCCAGGTATTGGAGGAGAGTGGGAATTCAGTGGTAGATCTACACTGCCAATGGTTGAAGGTCATAGTCTAGTCCATTGCAAAGCTAACTCCCAATCTGAAGCGGGAGTATGGTGCATAACATATAGCTAAGGACATGTTTTACTCTGACAAGCTTCAATATACTATATCCTTCTGGGGATTATCAGAGGGAGCATGCACTGATAACAAACTTCGAGCATGGAAAAAATAAAAAAGAGAAAAAATGATGACTGTTTAGACCAGGAAACTTGGGAGCCTAATGGATAAAGCACTGGCCTCCTAACTCAGGTGTACTGGCAGTTGCATTAACTATTCTATCCCACTTTAGACTGGGTAGCTAAATAAGTAGAGGGTTCTAATCTCACACCACTCAACTTGTGTATGTAGGTTGTTTATAGAAGTGTAAATATGACCCTGTATACTGCTGGCCTCATTGAACTTACAGTGTGATGACATTTTTGAGAAGGTTGGCATAGTGATTAAAGTGTTTACTTTGCAGACACAAGATACAGGGTTTTATTCTCACCTTTGAGGGGAAATTGGCTTGGCTTAAAATCATCCACAAGGGCAGCTAGCCTATTATTAACCTATGAACCTATGATGGTTTCATTATACACATTCTCCTTAAGGAGGTTGATTACCTCAGTTTATCATGGGGGAGCTAATACTTGTCAGGCAGCAGTTATAAAAAGAATATAAAATGATGTAAACAAAATAGAAGATTATTGCTTAGTCATGTATATTTACTTAGCTCTCAATTCTCCAGATTTTTACAGAATGTCCAGATTTTTGCCTGATATTTTTGTTCTGTTACACATAAAATTTGTGGTTTTCTGGCAAATACCTGAAAATCAAAGCTGATAAATAATGACAATCATTTCAGTTTCAGACTTCATATCCTTCTGAAAATGCATGTTAATACACATACTGTTATTCTATTAACTTTCTATGTTTGCAAGAACAATATTTAAAATATGTCCCTATTTTCTGGCCTTTGTCCCACCATTGTTTTAGGCTCTGTCCAGAATTCTTGCTCTATAATGCTGAAAGGTATGTATTTTCATTGCACTAATAGCCACATACCTCATTCATACAGGAGTAATATAAGGATAAGCATGCTACACTAAGCTCTTAACTATATATTTTGTGTATCTCTCTGGTAGTATAGACTATCTTCTACATCTATGGTCCATGACCTTTGATGTCTATGTAGTGCATATACCATATGAGTGCTACATCAAGGTCCCTATTGGTTCAGTGAAAAATCAGTTCATCGAACTGCATCTTCAGTGCAATTACTTCGAGCATACCATTCACTGAACTGTTCATACTGAGATTGCGGTACAGTGAGGGTCAGGAAATTTGTCCTTTCCCCATTGTAGTGCGATCTCAGAGTTGGTATATATAATTAGTGGGGGGTGTTGTGGGCACTGCCCCGCCACATGAGGGGAATTTGATGAACGGCATTTCTGATGAAAAGCTGTTCGCTAAAGTGATAAACATCTAGTACATCAGACATGCCCTCCGATAATTTCTATCACATCATTAAGTCTGCACAGATATGTGTACCTACTCAACCACTACTACTGTTACTATGTTGGATACTGTAAACAGATTTCATATATCATGGGCATATACTGCAATGTAGCATGCTGTGACAGGTCAAGTAATCCAGGACCATTTTAAGGTCTTGGTTTAGTAAACAAATGTATGGTGAATGTTGAGGCTTTTTCCTCCTTGCACATTCAGTTTGAGGCCCACAACCTAAGTCAACATCTATGTAATCTCACCTGTTTGCAACATCTTGGCTATACCTCCATATCTGTATTATCACATCTGCACTAAATATTTCTAGAAGAAATCACCCTCAGTGATATTTAATAACTCTGTGCTGCATTTATTTATTTATTTGGTTGATTTTATCACTGTTACATGTGTCTATTACTGTTATAATTGCCCTCAATTAGATGGGACACATAACCTGAAAGGAAAGGCACAGATCTGTGCTGAACTGGTAGTTAACTATACCATATATACTGAGTCTGTGGACATGGCTAACCTGTTGGCTGATAGGTTCTTTGAAAACTTCACTCCCCTGTCCCCACCACATGTACCCCATGACATCCCTACCACCTCTCCCCTACCATCTGTCTCTAAAGTGCAGGTCATAAATGCCCTCTCTAAGGCCAAAAACACAGCATCTAAAAGACCTGATAACATCCCAGGCTGCATCCTACATGGGCTCCAACACAAATTAGCAACACCATTAGGTACTCATTTGAGTCATAGTCTAAGCAGTGGCTTCATCTCAGCTGAATGGAAAATGGTCACCATTATTCCCTTGCACAAATGTGGTGCTTCCACTGAGCCTGGAAGCTATAGACCTATTTACCTGACTAGTCTTTTCTGCGAGGCCATGGAACAAAACATCATGGACCTTATCTACAAAGATATAGATAATCTCCAAACACTTGACCCTACTCAGTTTGGATTTGTCAAAGGGAAATCATGCATGTTAAACCTGGTGGACTTCTTTGAGACAGTCACCAAGGCTCTGGATGTGGGGAAATCTGTGCATACAGCCTACCCAATTCAATAATGCAGAACTCCTCATAACCAAACTACAGATTAACCAGAACAAATGCTTGCACACCATCTGTGCTTACATTCCGCCAGGCAACAACTTAAATACCCTAGAGGATATCCTATACTGGTTATCCACTATCTAGCCCCAAGAAACCATAGTTCTTGGTGACTTCAATACCGACTGGCACCCCTGCTCCTCTGAACCCCCCTCACCCCTATAAATTTATATGGGTTTAAACATTCCATAACCTCTCCCACTAGGATAAACAAACCGATCTACAGAGAAAGTATCCTAGACTAGATCCCAGTTAATAACCAACCCCAACTGTACACAGCTAACACTCTCCCGGATTACCTTAGCGACCATTTACTAACCTATATCATAAAACATAAGGCAGGAAACTCTCACCAGACCAAATATAAAACACTTAGAAACAGTAAAAACTTTGACACTGCTATATTCCTAAACAAACTAAAAGCAGTTGACTGGTCAAAACTAAAAAAAATCTACCATTAGAAGAGGCTATAGCTCACTTTAACACTAAATTCCTAAGTATCCTTGATTCCCATGCTCCAGCATGTACAATAAGATCTTGAACAAGAATAGTACCATGGCTCACAAAAGATACCAAATCTTAAATCAAAACTATAAACAGAGCCTGGGCCAGCTGGAGAACAACTAAAGCCCCACTTGACCATCTAAAATATCGTCAGTTCAGGGATGATACAAAAAAATCTATTTTACTAGATAAAAAAAGCTTCTAACAAAATCACCTACAAAAACACCAAAACAACCCTCAAAAGTTCTGGGCAGGCTTAAATCAACTACTTCATCCAGGTCATTCTAGCACCCCAGCCTCGGCTAACCACAACCATAGTTCCCTATTGATCATAGCTGGCGCTTATAATAACTTTTTCACTGAAACAATCCAATCCCTAGCAAATCAACTCACCCCCACAAACTTAAACCACACCCCTAATCTAACCACTAATCACCCCCAATTTAGCTTCCAACCGATATCCACTAGTTTTATCAAAACACTTATAAAAAAATTAAAACCTACCACCCTCGCTGCTGACCTCCTCCCTGCAGAGTACCTACAAAAAGCTGCAGATGCCATTGCATATCCCATATCTATCCTTATCAACAGAACCTTATCCGAAAGTACTATCCCCTCCCTCTAGAAAATATCCCACGTCATCCCACTCCATAAAGATGGTAGTTCTACAGACATATCTAACTATAGACCCATTGCCATTCTTTTCCCCACTTGCCAAAATAATAGAGAAATGTGTACACAAGCAACTAATGCAATACCCACAGCCGGCCATAGGCATAGGCGAACTAGGCGACCGCCTAGGGTGACATACTGAACGGACTCATAAAGGGCGCATTTTATTTATTTAAATTTTATTATTTTTCATTTTGATCTCTTCATCTTTCAAACACACCACACCAGGACTTGAGAAACAAAAGTTTGTGCTCTTATCAGTGCCCCATCTCTGAGTAAGTACTGACAGTACGGTGACATTTGCACCCCTCCCCACTCAGTAGCAGCAGCATTGTGGAGAATTTAAATCTCGCTTTAGGCACTTAAAAGCTGTACGTCGATTCTTAAGTTACAGCCAGAGTGTCTCGGAATGTGTATTCATAGCATGGTTTCCATTTATAGTACTTGCCGACTTACAGTAAGAACTAGGACGGGAAGTTACTAGCCTTTTTAACACAAGAATGGCTAAAGAAAAAAAGTTTTATTTAAACATGGGTAACTCTAAGGTAGGGTTTAGAATGGATGGTGGGCAATAGATTTATCATCTGCATGCATACCTCTCAGCTGCCTGGATTTTCACAGAAATCTGAAGATTTCTCTCATATTTTAGGCTTGTTTCTCATAAAATATTTAGTTTTCTGTCAAATCATTAAGGACTGAAGTGGACTGAGGTTATTATATGATGTCACGTGCGAATGCAAGCCTTATTATTCTAACAAGCTTCTGGGTTTCTAAGAGCAATATATCAAAAATGATCCTTGATTTTGGGCAGCTTTCTCCCATTATTTTTGTCTTTGTCTATATTTCTAGGGCTTAGAGGTTAAGAGGTATGGTAACAAGTGCACTCACTTATGTTATCAAGCTTTTCTGTTCTGAAAGTTTTTTAAAAACTGTTCAAATGCAAACCAGGCAATCCATTGTTTTTCTTCATATGGCATTGGGCATGTCATTACACTACCAGTGGTAGGATGCTTGCTCTGCTAACACAACATTTCCTCAAGAATGCTATTGGGAAATGTTTACCTTAGTGCTGTACCACACCTCAGAAGTGGATTAATTATATTACCCTAGCTCTGTTTAAAAATCAGTTAACATTATGTTGGCTTATTAAGTAGCCTAGCATTGCTTCCTACAAGTGCGTGTGTGTGTGTGTGTGTGTGTGTGTGTGTGTGTGTGTGTGTGTGTGTGTGTGTGTGTGTGAAGTACTTATGAAATCAAATAAGAGTGCCTTTCAGATGTTTGAAAAAATCACAGTATATGGTTTCTGTGCAAATTGTCTCATACTTGGGCACTGGCAACTGACACGCCTGCTAAACTCTTGGCTGGTTGAGCAACAGCCTGGTTTGCATATCACTGTGATGATATGCCAGCATAGACAGCTGGGGTTTTGCAAAGAATGATATGCCCTTTGAATATCAAACTGATTTATACAAGATGCTTGTGTTACAAATGTATTAGAACTGCATGTCATTTGTATATCAAACTGATTTTGTACATATGCTTGTGCTGAAAATGTATTTGTGAGCTTTGATTGTGTTGCAATGCATTAACAGTACACCCTGCTGAAATGAAGAGAAATGTGCATGTATCTAACTTTAGGAAAATAAGGGAAATGTAAATGAGCTGTTAAACCATTAAAGGCACCCCACATTGCTGAGTAGGAACAGAGACACTGGATCTGAGGAAGAGCCTTTGTCCATTATCTCATTGAAAAGAGGAGAGGCCCTAGTCAATGCCATAAACATTTGGATGTGCATTCCGGCCATCTGTATTGAATTCCCATCTCAGCTTCAAAGGGGAATACTGTGAGAACTTAGAGTCAAGTGAGCAGATGAGGTCATTTTGCCAGCCCTCTTGGTTCATAGGTGTGTACCAGGCTAATGGTCTGGGAGCTTTACAAGCCTATCCCCCCAAAATATTTCCCTAACACCATGCCACCTGATGTTTGTTCACAGTGCCTCTATCCAGTAGGGCAACTGGTATGATCCCTGGGGTGAACTTTCTGTTACCCATCCACTCGTCAATATTTCTCTTGAAGAGGGCAAGTGAGTTGCTCTGCTTGACATGAATGGGAAGCTTATTCCAGAGTATGGGCAGTCTTTGTGAGTTGAACCTGTTCCTCTAGCATGTTCTGTTGATTGTGGTAGTGAGGGTATGGTCTCTGTAGCATGTGGCATGGAGAGATTGGGATTTCTTTAGGTGTAGCATTTCAAGTAGAGCTGGGTCGGACATGGCTTTGTACATCAAGCAGAGATCAACTCTGAGTAGATGATAAGAGACTGAGAACAGCTGTAGTTTCTTGAGTCTGTCCATGTAGGACATGTGTTTAAGGCCTAGGATCCTTTTTGTGAGGTAATTTTGTGGTCTCTCCAGCCGTTGTAAGTGTCTGGTCAGGTATATGCCAAACAGTGCATTATATTCAATGACTGGTCTAATGAGGGATGAGTAGAGAGGGATGATGACCTACTTCTTTCTGGATGCGAACCCTTTGGTTATAAGATGTGCCACATAGAAGGACTTTCTGACCACAGTGGCAACATGGTGGTCGAAGGTGAGGTGGCTGTCGACCTTAGTGCCCTGATCTCTTATGGCCCCATCAGTATGTAGTGAGCTCCCATCAATGTGGTAATTCAAAGGGGCTGGGTTTTTTCCAGAGGGAATGAAAACGCATTTTTGGTGTTAAGCTTAAGGCCATGGTTCTGACACTAGTTGTTGGTCTCAGAGAGGCCCTTTTGCAGGATGTCTGCATCACTTGGGGAGTTTATAACAACTCCTAGCTTGTAGTCATCAGCAAACTTGGTCAGCCAGAGTCCTTCTGTGTTGGCCTGGATTTCTGAGAAATAGATGCCAAACAGGAGAGGGCCCAGGACCGAGCCCTGTGGGATTCAATTTGTGACTGGTCGACAGTCTGACTTGGAGTCCACAACTTTCACTCTGTGGGTCCTGTCTGTGAGGCAGCTTGGAACCCACCCAGTTATATAAGGATTGATGCAGGTTTGTTATTAAAGGAAAATTCCACCAATTACAGTTTAACTACATCACAAGGTTTCTTTTCTTCCTATAGCATGATAAAGTGTTTACTAATTTTCATGCATTAAAATAATTGAAGGAAATAACTTGGAGTGGCTTTTATGGGGAGTGAGCTACCTGTGGGTGTGGCTCAAATAGGGATGTTTCAGAAGTATGGTGTGGGTGGGGCTTAAGGGGCGCAGAAACATTACTTCGCCTAGGGCACCATTTCAGCTAAGTCCGGCCCTGGCAATACCTTACACAGAATAACTTACTATCCAATTCCCAGCATGGTTTCAGGCCATACCACAACACCACCTCAGCCCTCCTTTCCTTTACTAATGCCATAAGCCAAAACAGGAATGACAATAGGCTATCCTCCGCCCTCTTTCTTGACCTATCAAAAGCCTTTGACATGGTCAACAATGAACTTCTCATTCTTTCTCTAAAATCTATTTCCCTCAATAAGCACGTAATCCAGTGGTTCCAGTCCTACCTGACTGGTAGACAACAGGTGGTACAATGGCAGGGCAAACTCTCCAGCCAGCTACCTTTCACACTTGGTATCCCTCAAGGCTCCATACTAGGTCCACTACTCTTCTCTATTTTTATCAACAACCTTCACACTGGTATCCCTAAAGCTACCTGTATTCAATATGCAGATGATTCCACTCTGATCTGCTCAGCCACCTCCCCATCCGAACTGCAAATCCTAACCCAAAATAAATTTAACACTATTGAGAACATGCTTGCCAACCAACACCTACTGCTGAACCCCAATAAAACTAAATTTCTACATTTCACCCCCACTAGTAGATCTGCCACACTTTCATTCTGTCACGTCTAACAATGGTACCACTATCTCCCCAGATCAACACACCAAACTTCTAGGGGTTATCACAGACAATAATCACAAGTTTGACTTACAGTTCAACAAAACCATACAGACCATCAATAAGAAGCTTGGATCGCTGTATAGAAATAAGACATTAACCACACTGACTAGGACTGCAATCGCCCGGTCACACGTACTCTCTACTCTTTTATATGCCTCGCCTGTACTCTTAAACCTCAACATATCTGAACTAGGTAAGCTGTCCCATAGCTACAACCATATTGCCAGATTCGCCACTTTCTCCACCTATAGAACCCACCACTGCCAAAACCTGAAACAACTAGAGTGGCTAGAACTGCCCAGCTTAATTCTATTTAAACAGCTCTTAATAGCGCACAAAATTCTGTACCACCCTGAGGATACCCCCTCACTTATAAATATTATTAAGCCATATAGCAACCTGAGATCTCTACGGTCAGCCAACAAACTACTGGTCCAAGCCCACAAAGCTAATAACTCTGCTGGTGAATCCCTGTTTGCCAACTTTATTGGCAAAACCTGGAATCCGTTGCCAAACTATATAACCCTACAATCCTCCAAAAGTCTTTTAAAAAAAAAAAACCTCAAACAGTATCTCAAAATGAACTGTCTCTGCCCATGTACAAACCCTGATTAAGTTATAAATTGAAAGCATAATTTGTAAATATCATAACATGCAACTACGTCACCAAGCTCTATATCCAATCTGAAGTCTCTTGCTTTTAATTGTGTCTGTCCATAAGAACTGTGAGTCCCTACTAGGGAACATTACTAAACCATTGTACATAATCACTTTGTTTTATATTTTCTAGTGTTATCTAACTTCTTGTGTAATCTATGTAAGTTTGTCTATTTGGAGCTTTTCTCCCTGGGCCTCCACTGAAAATGGGCATGTATCCAGTCTGACTATCTTGGTAAACAAATGTAAAATAAATAAATAAAATAAAATAAACTTAGCCAAGGCTTTTGCCACTATCTCCCACTCAGGCATCATTGACAAACTCACTCAGCTAGGTATCAACCCTTATATTGTTAGATGGATCTATAATTGGCTCACTGAGAGAAAGCATATAGTCAAAATAGGGGAATCCACCTCCAACAGCAGACCTGTAACCAGTAGTGTTCCACAGGGATTTTTCCTGAGACTTCTACTATTTGGAATCTATTTCTCCAAAGAAAAGCAAAAACTAAATGTCTGTGGCTGACAAAGATTGCTGATGATTCCAAACTGGGAGCGATCATAGAATCTCCAAATGATGTCAACGTTCTACAAGAGGGTCTTACACAAACAAATGATTGGTGCCAAAGTCATGGCCTTAATCTCAATGCAAGAAAAATGTATTATCATTCCTTTCAGTAAGAGCGATGTTCTTGCTAACTACTACATCGATAGCAACACCCTAAGTACGCACTCAGCAGTGAGAGATCTGGGCACACAGGTTGACAGCAACCTTACCTTTAATCACCATGTCTCCACAGTGGTAACAAGGGCATTCTATATTAATTATCTCATAAGTAAGTGCATTGTCTTCAGAAAAAAATAAGTTATAACCTCATTGTACTCTTCCCTTATCAGGACAATAACTGAGTCTTCATCAGGCCAATAATTGAGTACAATGCTCTTTTTGATATGTACTTTTCCAAGCACCTGCAGCAATTGGAGAGACCACAAAGTTTCCTCACAAGGAGAATTCAAGGTCTTCGACATTTTCCTATGTGGATCATCTGAAATCACTGTCACTTTATTCTGTTTCTTACAAACTACTCAGAGGCAATCTCTGCTTTGCATATAAGGCAATCTCTGACCCTGCTTTATTGGAAATGCTGCATATCCACAATTCAAATGGTACATTGGTTGCTGACTCTAAAGACCTTAACCTGGTATGTGACATTAACAGTACATACTGGAGGGACAAATTTGTCTCCCAGAGGTTACTGCACTTTGGGAACAGACTCCAGAACAAGTCATTGGTCCTCTACAAATGCAGTCTTGACAATTGGATGGGCAACCATA
The DNA here is from genome assembly GCF_019279795.1 of Protopterus annectens. NCBI lineage: Eukaryota > Metazoa > Chordata > Ceratodontiformes > Protopteridae > Protopterus > Protopterus annectens. Next base: position 1,485,008,460 of record NC_056728.1, on the reverse strand, counting down.
AATTCACCCTAGGGATTCCACCTGTGTCCCTCTTGGACAGGGGCAATAGATGCTGATCGTAGAAATAAGGGTATAATTTGGCTAGGCTTGTAAGGGTCTTAGGGCAATTAGCCTAGTAATGTCCTGTGATCCTATGATCCTATGAAATATATAATAATGTACAAACAATGAAAATGTAAGCTTTAAGCTATGATTTACTTGCTGTAATTGCAGTACTTATGACACTCAGTGCAATAATCTCAGTTTTTGTGCTGGTGTTTAAAAATGATGATAAGTTGCTATTGTAATGATTCACAGAAGTTTTTCACATGTTGCAATGAAAAGGCAAATGTAGCAAAGAAAGTGATGCCCTAACACAGGTCAGCAAAACATTGCGAGTGAGTAAAAGAAAAAAGTACAGTACCATAAAGCACTTACCGAGTGTGACATTTTTCCCATAGTAATTCAACTTGTGTAGTGAAATATGTGTATAGTCCATACTTTTAACATGTCATGCATATTATTATTTATTTATTTATGTATTGCTTCTTGTGCATGGGATTTGCCTAATGGCACCTAATTGGTTGATTTCTTCCTACCCACAAGTGACAGCTAGGAATCCCAGAATGGTGCAAGAGCTCTACAATCCTTTTCTTCCTTGTTTGTAGACACTTATTAGCCCAATTAATGCAAGGGAGGTGAGAAATAATTTGTAGGAAGCAGGGTGGTCTAACAATCTCAAAGATTTTGGTAATTTCTACCCAGCAAATAGCTTAGAGATTCTGCAATTACTACTAATCAGAGGTGGACCTGCCATGATAAAACGTAACTGTCCTTACATTCACTGCTGCAATATTTGTAACATATGGGATTCCCAGCCATGGAAGCCTGACATCTGGCCAGTCTACCAAAGCCTATGGTTGCTTTAAGGTACACTGAATGTCACCCAAATGCTCCTTGTGTTGCATACAACATAAAGGTGACATTCAGGTGTACCATCTACAGAACTTTGCCAGCTGTCCAAACATTTGTTTTTACCATCAGTCTGCTTACCTACATCCATGTTTCAGTAGCTGCATGCATTTTCATGCTACAGGTAATGTCTACATCTATGTGCTGAATCCTAGCAAGTTGCAGATAAGTGCTCCATTGGGGTTTTTGTTTTTTCTTGCCTTTTTTTGTGCTCTTTGGGATTAATGTAATCCAGGAAGGGTAAATGCCAGGTGAGAGACAGATTCCCTATAATGACCAACAAGATAAGCGTCTTTTTTGACTTGGAGCTTCTCATGACCATATGTATTGTACGATTTATCAGGCATCCATCCCAATCCCTTATCAGTAGGCTTTCCTCCCTTTCCTTGTATCTTGAGAACCAGTGGCTTAAGCTTCTTGCTAAAGATGCAATAGAAGCAATCTCCTGCCCAGTGGGTCAGCTATTAGAGAAGAAGAAGGTGAAGAAGGTACAACCAGAGTATTCCACTGCTCAGCCTCTACCTGGTGTTTCTCCTGAGGTTGTTATGAACCCAGAGGCTTGCCTGGCTGTGTTTTCAGATTTCTCTGCAGTGACTAGGTTGGAGTCCAGTGAGGATCTGTCTGGCAGCACGTCTGAAGAGTCTTTGCAGGTGTCTGTTTCAGATGTTCAGAGGGAACCTCAGCTGATTTTTTCTGAGGGGCTTAGGGGGGTTCTTCTGATTTTAGTTGGCGAGAAAGGATTTCCTCAGATTTTAGTTGGGTAGAAGTTTCTACTACTGTTCTCGACTGCCATCCTGGGTCATTGACTTCTCAGTTTTATAGAGGGGAAGTTCCCTTAAAAAAGAAACAAAAAACTAAACATGTTTCTTCTGCTCCTAGGGATCCACAAAGTGAGTGGCAGGCCTTTACTCAGGAGCTATTCACTGCTTTAATGTCATTAAAGCCTCCTCAGTGGGTTTTGGTTCCTGTTCCTCCTTGGTCCTCTACTACCCTTAAAAGGCCTAGAGAACAGGGTTTTTCTAAGGAAGGGTCAGATTCTGATGATGAATCCCTGACTTATTCTACTCAAATTCTATATCCTTTGGACTATGGGTCAGAGGAGGAGAAGGAGGAGTACTATATTAGTCCTGATGTTCTTTTTCAGGAAATTTATTTTGGAGATACAATCTCTAGGATGATGGAATTTTTATGTGGGATTGTGCTCAGGTCTCTGATATTCATAAGAGGTACTATGAGTTTCTGCAACTGGAATCTCTGAAACCTGTGGCTATTCCTCCTGGTTTGGCTGCTTTGATGATGCTTCATCCAATGCGTCTCATGTACCTGATTCTCTGCCTCCTGCTCCGAAGAAGCCTGATAGGTTTTAAAGGGTACTTTAGGATTGTTATTTTTTTGTATAAACATCCTCCTGTTGACCACACTGTGATGTCTGTTGCCTCTGATAAGCCATCTCAATTGCTTCCTTCACCCAAGTTATTGCCTATTAAGGCTAATATGATGGATGCTCCTCTGGATCCTAAGCTTTTGTTTTGGGAAGTTGCTGCTTGTTTATTTAACTCCCTTCAAGATAAGGGTAAGGCCTCACAGGAGCTTAAATGTGTGCTTGTTTTTCCTTTGCCTAAATTTCAGAGAAACTACAACACTAAGCCAGCCTTTGTTTGTAGGCAATCTTGTCCTTTGACTAAAGGTAAAAAGAGTGGCAAACTGGTTTCTCCTGCTAAGGCTACTCAGTTTTCAGGGATTCCATAGCCTTTTTCTCCAAACAGACCAGGTGCTGTATGACTATCCATGTCTTCCCAGCCACATTCCTCTTTTTCTTGGCCTTTCTCTTTCTCTTCCTATTTGGCTTCAGATAACTGAGGATTTTTGGGCTCTATTTATCATTCATCAGGGGTCATGGTGTGGAAATCCCATCCTCCTTTTATGGGCATTCCTCAGCCTCCTTGGGAACAACTTCCCTTTTTCCCAGAGGTTCATCAACATCTCTTGACTCAGGGTACTATTCAAGAGGTGCCTGCATCCCTCAGAGGGAAAGGGTTCTACTCCAGACTGTTTCTAGTGCCTAGAAAAGTGGGCACTTGGAGACCTTTTCTAGATCTCTCTCATCTAAACACTTCTGAAAGTGACTTCCTTTCAGATGTTGTCCCTTCAGACTCTGCTTCATGTCTTGCTCCCTCAAGCCTTTATGGTGTCTCTGGATTTCAATGATGCTTTTCCCCATATTGCAATCCATCCTCTTTTCAGGAAATGTTTGCATTTCTCTGTTGCTTCCTGTCATTTTCAGTTCTTTGCTCTGTTATTTGGCCTTTCTCCTACCCCAAGAGTGTTTACCAAATGCCTTGCTCCTGTGATTGTTTTTTGTAGGCTTCAAATGATCCAAATATTTTCTTACTTAGGTAACCTGCTGATTCAGGTGTCCTCTCCAGAGATCCTTTTGCAGATCTTCATTGTGCCTTTTCTCTTCTTCAATGCCTGGGGTTTATAATAAATTTCAAAAAGTCTTCTCTGACTCCTTCTCAGGATCATGTTTTTCTGGGTTGCAGGTTTCAGACAGTACCAATGCTTGCATCCCTACCTCCTCCAAAGGCCTCACCTCTCATTTCTTTCTTTCACACTCTTCTTCCTCTGACTTCCATTACTGCCAGGGAGTTTCTGAGAACTCTGGGTTTCATGGAATGCACCATTCTGAAGATCCCTCTGGCCAAACTTCATATGAGAAAGTTTCAGTGGTTTTTGAAGTCAGTATGATGTCAACATACATATCCTCTAGACTTTGTAGTTCCTCTTCATCGTCTCAGACAGGAACTTCACTAGTGAATTCTGCAGTTGTCCCTGAATCCAAGGATCCCTTTTCATCCCCCTCTTCCCTCTCAGGAATTGTTCACAAATGCCTCAGACATGGGATGGGGGATGATATATGGATGCCTGAAGGTACAGGAGGTGTGGTGGTCACCTCATCAGCAGAAGGAACACATCAGTGTCAAAGAGATGAGAGGTTGTCTGCTGGCTCTTCAGGCCTTTCATCCTTTTTTAACTCCAGGGCCTGACAAGATGTTCACAGACAATACCACAGTGATGACGTTATTTTTTGATTCGCAGTTCTGGTATGGGATCTTGCTGTTGAGTATCAAGTGACTTTTCAGGCAGTTTATATCCCTTCTGGTCAGAACATTGTGGCAGACACTCTGAGCAGGTCCTTAACTCAGTCCCACGAGTGGATGCTTCACAGGGATGTGTTTCTGGACATTATCCACCAGTGGGGTACTCATCAATTGGATCTTTTTGCCTCCCCTCTGAACAAACAACTTCCTCTGTTTTGTGCCAGAGTACCAGGTCCTCCGATGTAGAAGGTGGACCCCTTCTCATTTTCTCGGAAGGGGATGTTTCTTTATGCATTCCCACCCTTCGTCTTATTCCGAAAGTTCTGTTCAAGATTCAACAGGATGCTCCTTGTTGGTGACTCCCATTTGGCCATGACAGCACTGGTTCCCTCTACTTTTGCATCTAGCCAGGGGCAATCATCATCCTCCTTTTTTGATCTTTCTTGAGGATAGAATATTGTTGTGCACTAATCCTTCTTTTATGCCTAAGGTGATTAATGAGCTATCACTTAGTGTATTAATCTGTCTACTTTTTCCCCTCTCCACAATCTGACAGTGGGAGGGTGCTGCATACTTTGGATGTGCATAGGCAACTCAAGGTTTATTTGGATAAGACTAAGACTATTCTTCTTTCTTCTTGCTGCTAATCTTACATCTGAACTCTCTCTACCTTAATTCAGGAAAAGTCTGATTCAGTACTTTAAAAAAACGGTGGCTATGTCCTTGTCCTAATCCAGATTAACTCTAACCATCACTCATGTGCACATGGAGGACTTCTGCCTACACTTTATTGTTTCTTAACTTCTGAATCCTATGATCTCCTTGGATCTACTACCAGGTTAGCCTACAAGGCATTCAATACCATATCATTCTTAAAAACACTGTCTAGAATTTTCCATCCGAGTAAAAATGTAATAATTTGTTTGTGTATCTGTTTTTGTGTTTGTTTACATCTGTGTAAAAGTCCTTTTATTTGTGTTTTAAACTGTAAAAATGTAACAGTTTGATGAATGTCTTTTTGGAGCTTTTCTCCCCAGGCCTCCACTGGAAATGGACATGCATCCAGTCAGACTATCTCGGTAAACCAATGTAAAATAAATAAATAATAAATAAACTATTAGAACGTCTAATCAGTCATTTGTTTCTTTTCATCCTAGATGTTTGAGACTAGTTATATCCAAGCAGACTATTTATTATTGGAATTTTTAGGCTATTTCCTTTTGTTACACATTTCATGGCAAGAGCATTCCTTCTTCAGTTATGGCTCATTCTACTAGAACTGTGGCTTCTTCTGGTGCTTTTTTCAAGAGCTTAGATACTAATTCTATTCTTGAAGCAGCTACAAGTTAGATGGTATCTCGAAATCTAGGGTTGGTTTTGCTAGTGCCATTCTTCATGGCGTTTTTAGGGGACTGTATTGCTCCTTCCTCCTCCCAGGTTTACTCTTGAGCATTGCCACTCTCCCACCTGTTAAGAATATTGCAGCAGTGAATGTAAGGACACAGAAGAGTTGTTCAAAATCTTACCATAATGGTAGATGTCCTTGCCTTCACTGATGCAGTATTTGCTCCCTCCCTCCATCTCCCTAGTCCTTTGTCTCCCTGCATGTGAGCTTACCTCGTGGGTTCCTTGGACTGGTGTTCCTGCTGAGGTAATTCATTTTGTAGATAGCACACCTGAATATCACCTTTATGCCCTATGCTGTGCAAGGAGCATTTGAGTGGCATTCAGCATACCTTAAAGCAATGGTAGGCTATGGTAGACTGGCCGGATGTCAGGCTTCCATGGCAGGGAATCCCATCTGTTAAGAATACTGCAGCAGTGAAGGAAAGGACATCTACTGTTATGGTAAGATTTTACAGAACTGTACTGTCTTTCTGATTAAGCAATGTATTGCCAATGCAGCCTAAGCCTGCTGAGCTCTTTCTTTGAATGTTCACCCTCCCTCCTGAAGGTGTCACTAGTGAACTCATCCAAATACGCTTCCCTCCAGTAGGATGGGTGAACCAGTGTCTGACGCACACTCCCTCCTCCCACTAACCTACCTGTGCCACCTATTGGAATACTCATTGGCTGGGTCATAATGTGCTAAGCATATTTAACTCATGAGTGTTTTTATGTCATACAACACTATGCAAATCAGGTATGCCATACCAAATTATAAAACTGTACATTTCCCTGTATAATATTGCTGTATGAAGTAAACATAGCCATCATTCATGGCTGCGTGCAAAGTTGCTGAGATGTATGTTCCTGCACAGCCCTGTATTTTGCATAAATGTTTTATCACACACTATTTTCAGCTGTTTTGGCATATGGACATTCTCTATTTCCCTGCTGCAGATTGTGCTGCACTTGTTTCTGATGCATATCTTGTTTATGCATTACCATGTTACTTTCAGATTGGTCCTTCATATTATCACATATGATGGATAAGGGACGTCTTACTGCAAATCTATATATTTTTATGGTTCTGTATTGCATAATGCCACAATGTAGTGTTTTTCTCTAGAACTGTAATTCCATGTTACGTGTGCATTAGTCATTGATATACACATGTAAACTATATTACGTACCTCTGTAATGAAGCACAATGCAATTAAGATATGCTGTTTCCTGCTGATCACATCTATGTACATGTCCTTCTGTATGCTATGTCATTGCACCACATTTTGTATATATTGCCTTAAGTGTTGCCTGTTTCAAATAGCACTATATGTGTACACTCTTGGTGGTATAGGTTGGTCTTGTACTTTAACTACACAAAAACATGGCTTCACCTCTTATACTAATTTGTTACACAATCTTTATTTATGTTCTATTATTACTAGCTGTTGTACTAAATGATTACAGGTTTATAGAGCATAATGCATAGTTCATTAATAAACTGCAATAAGCCATTGCAAATATTTGATTGTATTTCTCCTTCCTGGGTTCATATATCCATGCTTTCTTCTCTGTTTTTTTTTCCCAGTGTTAAATAAGGATATACTGCACAATGCTTCATTACCATGATTGTGATGCTGTAAGAGAATATTTTGTATTATATAGTGTGCCACACTTAATAACAAGGTACACTTTGCACTATAAAGCTTTGCCAACAGCTTCCTAGTATGCTGTGTAATGATATACTTGGTTTATAAGGTTCTGTATGCAACTTCTTCCTGTGGGATAGCAATTGCTATGTGCATGTCCTAATTTCTGTCATAATAAGTCAGAGTCAGGGTAGTACACCGATGCTAAAGACATACAAGGTAAAAATAGCACATAAAAGGAACAGTTCATGAAGAAAGGGATCAGGAAACAATTGATTTTTTTGCTTGTTAAATAAAATTATTACTACACGGTATTGGTTAACTGCGGTGGTGGTGCTGCAGTAGCATTGTCACCTCACTGTAAGACGCTGTCCGGTTTGATTCTCAGCTAGAGCGTCTTCTGCGTGGAGATATGTGTGAATGGATGTACCTTCGTTGAAGGTTGTGCATCAGGGCTGGAAACTCAGCACGTAAAAATCAACTGACAATCATTAGCGGACCGGAGTTCCGCTGTGGCGACCCCTAACCGGGAAAAGACACTGACTACACGGTATTGGTTAGAGAAACGTATTCAATTAGGAATAACATGCAGAATTAATGTTTACATGTTCAGTGGGAATGGTTGGAATTTTGGGACAGTATACAGCTTGAAGAGCTACTGCATGAGGCAAAAAGGGAAGTAATGTGGAAGGTAGAAATCATATGTAGGGTCACTAACACTTTACAATTTAGAAGAGCAACTAAAAAGTCATCAGAAAATTATGGTGTTTGCTAGGATTTAGAAAGTAGTAATCCATACAGTGGTCTTCATTTGTACTGGACATACTCCAAGGGTGTTATCTAGAATATACTGTAATATTCTCTTAGAAGACAACATTGCCAGAATGATGCTGAGATGGCTCAGATCGTGTAGTCAGTGGACACTTGGAAAGAAAAAAGGTCTCTGGTGGTTTAGTGATTAGGATTTGGTGCTCTCACTACCATTGCTGGGTTTGATTTCCAGTCAGGGAATGTCATTGGACTTCTGGGGTTGGAGGTGGCATAATAGATAAGGTGCTTACCTCATAAGCACAAAGTACAGGGTTTGATTGTCACCTTTGGACGCTGTCTGGTTATTGGCTAGGCAAGTAATACTCTGCAAACTAATTGTCAAGTATGAACCTATGAGCAAAGTATAAAAATAGACTTAAAGTAGTGAACTGAGTAAAATACTGGATGTGGAATGTTTCATGTGTTTATCAACGCCAGAAGTCTAAATCTCAAGATGTAGGCACTTGATGCACTCCTCAGCATGGAGAACATCGACGTCTGTGCAGTAACTGAAACCTGGTTCAAGGCTCCTGAGAGCACCCCAGCAGTACCAGGCTATACCTCGTATCATGCTTTTCGGCCCCAAAGCCCGGGCCGAACCACAAAGGGAGGGGGAGTGCCCATATTAATCAAGGACACCCACACCTCCAGGTTAGTAGCAACACATGAAGCATCAGAGACCATACAGGTGCAACTAACCATAGGCAAAACTGCTATACAACTGGTAGCATGTTACAGACCACCCTCCCAATCTCAAGAACCCCACTCAGCCTTCCTGAAGACATTGGAGGATATGAATGTATCACAAAATACCATCATACTGGGAGACTTCAACTACCCAAACATAGATTGGGTACATTATTCTAGCCCTAATACCCTAGCCCAAAGGTTCCTGGAATTCATAAATTCAAATGCACTGGAACAACTAGTCACCTCTCCCACTAGGGGAGAGAATATACTAGACCTGATCATCACAAACATGGGGACAAAATGCTCCACACCGGAAGTATACCCCTCACTAGTGAGATCTGACCACAAACTAATCACCCTGGATATACATATCCCACCTCCACCTCCAGCACAAAAGACCACAGTGAAAAACTTCTCAAAAGCAGACTTCACTCTTCTTAAGACTGAGATGGTATCCTTTAAGCCCACTGTGCCAGTGGATGCCACATCCCACAATGCCAAATCCTTCACAAATGCTTTCTATGGACATCTCCAAGAATGCATGGATCATGCAATCCCAAACAAATCCAAGTCCCTCTCCACCAAAGGTAAGTGTCCTGTCTGGTGGACCTCAGCCATAAACAAACTGTAAAACAAAAGAAGGAAGCTACTGCACATCAGAGCAAAATCCCATGAAGGGAAGACATCTCTGATCAACATTAGCAGAAAACTACACTCTCTCATAAAAACTTCCAAGGCCAACTTTGAGAGAAAAATCGCTAAGGACACTAAAGATAACCACAAAGCCTTCTTCAGCTATGTTAGAAACCTGATGGAAACCCTCAGATATGCTCAGAGTTGGTTCAAAACAACAAAAAATACACTGAACCCACAGATATTGCCAACATTCTGGCTGACAGGTTCAGTGCAAATTTCTCCCCTCCTTCACCCCCAAAAGAAGAAATACTTATCCCAGCTGAATGTAATCTCCCTGTCATCTCAGATGTCCAAGTGAGAACTGCCCTAAACAAAGCAAAAAACACAGCATCAATGGGACCTGACGGTATCCCGGGTTGCGTGTTACGTGAACTCAAAGAAGAGCTAAACCCACACATAAAAATGCTATTTAACCTTAGCCTTACTTGGATATGTGCCTGAACACTGGCGTACAGCAACAGTGGTCCCACTCCACAAGGGGGTGCCTCTACAGACCCTGGAAACTACCGCCCCATAAGCTTAACCAGCCTGGTCTGCAAAGCTATGGAAAGAATCATTATGGAACTCATAAACAGAGACATAGGGGACCTTCAGACACTTGACCCCACCCAGTTTGGCTTTGTAAAGGGCAGATCCTGCCTTTTAAACCTGGTTGACTTTTTCGAAACAGTCACTAGAGCCATTGATGAGGGCAAAGCAGTCCATACAGCATACCTGGACTTGGCTAAGGCCTTTGACACAATACCCCACTCAGGCATCATAGATAAGCTAAACAGCTTAAAAGTAAACCCTTATGTCACTAGATGGGTTGCAAAGTGGCTAAAGGACAGAACCCATAAAGTTAAAATCGCTGGAGCAATGTCAGACTCAAAGCCAATCATAAGTGGTGTCCCACAGGGATCTGTCCTGGGACCCCTCTTGTTCAGCATTTATTTCTCAAATGTTAAAGCAAACATGGGAGGGCTGTGGCTGACAAAGTTCGCAGATGACTGCAAACTAGGCACCATAGTCGATACACCAGCAGACACACATCCTACAAAAAGGCCTCACAGAAACGGACAACTGGTGCCGGAGTCACGGCCTTAAACTAAATGCCAAAAAATGTATAGTCAACCCCTTTGGGAAAAACAAAGTACCCACAAATTATCACATAGACAGCAACCCACTGAGTACGGAAAAAGTAATCAGAGACCTAGGGACCCAAGTCGACAGCGACCTCTCATTTGACACCCACGTTGCCAAAGTGGTTAGAAAAACATTTTACCTTGCACACCTCATCATGAAGGGATTCACATCCAGATCCAAGGATGTCATTGTACCCCTATATTCCTCCCTCATCAGACCCATGATTGAGTACAATGCCCCATTTGGTATGTACCTCACCCGGCATTTGCAACAGCTGGAGAGACCACAAAAGTACCTCACCAAGAGGATCAAGGGTCTCCAACATATGTCTTATTCTGCCAGACTAAAGAAACTTCAGCTCTATTCAGTAGCATACCACCTGCTCAGAGGTGATTTCTGCCTGACGTACAAGACCATGTCCAATCAGGATCTGATGGACATGCTCCACCTCAAAAATTCCAAATCCATCAGGACCACGAGAGCTAAAGACTTAAACCTCGGCACAAGTATGAATAGGACATGCTGGAGGGATAGATTCATAACCCAGAGGCTTCCCATGCTTTGGAACAAGATCCCAGTTCATATTAGGCAGAGCCCCTCACTGACTCTCTTCAAGAGAAATCTTGATGAGTGGATGGGAGATCGTAAGTTTACCACAGGGGTCACATCTGTGTCACTGCTAGACAGGGGCACAGTAAACTAATTATATTATATAAGGGGACCTTCATTGTGTCACTACTAGACAGAGGCATAGTATTCTAAATTTATTCTGTACATTTTTTGTACCATTTCATGGGGTGGCAAAAGCCACATCACTATGGCTAGGCTTACAAATGCCCCAGAGCAGATAGCCTAGTACTATACTATGAAACTATGAAACTATGAGGTTTTTATCTACTTATGGAAAAGAAAAAGACACTGTTTACCAGTCTGTCTGATAATCTTGGGTAATATCCAATGTCTTATGTTCTTAAACAGATAGACAGACATGATATTCATATAGAAAAACATTTGGAACAAAAGCTCAATTTACATTTATGTGTATGCCCCAATTCTTCTCCAGTTAGAATGTACTTCTATTCATTAACCAATCTTCCAGTCTTTAGTATGCAGTCTTCATTACCAATAATGAAAACAGTGTAGAAAAAAATTACTTTTACAGTATCATAACAAAAATCATGAGATATAATTACTATTTGCTTACTTCATTTCCTTATACTGAAAAGAATAGCAATAGAAGAATAGCGGTAAAACTATACATTTTAAAATCTATGGTAATCCTTGAATGCTGTTATCATGTTAAACATCAAACAAATAATAAAGTGTTTATCTGATAGCAAAGTTTGATTTAAAAGACTGGAAAACTAATTATCAGAGTGTCCAAACTTATGATGTTAATATCTCTCTTAAAACTGACATTCTGTTTTAATTCCATATTTATACCACACACATTTTATGTTTATCAAACAAAAACAAAGCTCTTTCTTCTTTAAATATAAACAATTATGACCTAAAACTTCTAAGGTAATAACAAAAATCCAAAGCAGAGGGATGCATTTACACTCTAAAGAACAATGCATCTGGAAATGTACCATATAAGGTTAGTAATAGTGTAGTTTAAATGTACCATTGATATTAATTAGTGTCATAATGAGCCAAAGACTTATTCAATATCTCAGAAGGTGTAGCAATCATTAAAATATAACTGCTATTTGATTTATGGCTTAAAACTAAAAAACAATTTTCAAAAAAAGAACAAAGAATATAAAAACAAATGTACTGTTTAAAATGCACATAAATATATGAGAAAATTATAAAGACAATATTTAGTAAAAAAAAAAAAAAAACTTCAGAAAGTAATTAGTTCATAAAATGCAAAAGAAGAGCTTTATTTTGCTTGCTTAAACCTCTTTGCTGTTGTTTTGAATACTCCATTCAGTTATTTCCTGTTTCTGAAGATGATATTATCAAGTTCAGGAGACGCTTCCAACTACAGGAACAGTTCAAAAAGGGATTGGACTGCTGCTGTGCATAGAACAGTGACAGTCTTAAAATGGCATTCTTTTAAACTTAGTGTTTAAAGTGGGAAAATAATACAAAAGAAGAATATTTTAGTATAAGGATTGTTACGTTACACAATACTTTAAAAATGAAGACAAATAGTTCTTTCTCTTTTTCAGTGTTTTTTATTAACTACAGTACACACGTGTGGGAGCCTCATGGAAAGTACCAGGGAGACTCCCATGCTTTGGAACAAGATCCCAGTTTGTATTAGGCAGAGCCCCTCACTGACTCTCTTCAAGAGAAATCTTGATGAGTGGATGGGAGATCGTAAGTTTACCCCAGGGGTCACATCTGTGTCACTGCTAGACAGGGGCACAGTAAACTAATTCTATTATATAAGGAGACCTTCATTGTCTCACTACTAGACAGAGGCATAGTATTCTAAATTTATTCTGTACATTTTTTGTACCATTTCATGGGGTGGCAAAAGCCACATCACTATGGCTAGGCTTACAAATGCCCCAGGGCAGATAGCCTAGTACTATACTATGAAACTATGAAACTACTATATACTAAAATACAAATACATACATATATGAATAAATAAAAAAGAAAGAAAAACTAAATAATTTCCAGAATATCAGATGATCCACTTTTATGGTGGTTATAGACCTGAAGGAGAAGTCATATAGTAATCTTTGAAAGGTCAAAGTGAATACATTACTTGCAATCCATGGCCAGTTGCATCAGCTAGCAATTTTTCCATTAACATTAATGAGATCATTTATCTGCAGTTTTTGCAGAATGAGCTATTCATTGACAGTGCATTCTATCCCATCAGATCCAACACTAAATGGATACAAATGCTAGCCTTTTCAAACCCTTCGCATGCAGATGCACAGAAACTACTGCTCAACTGGTTATTTAAGTCTAAGCACATTTAGGACACTCACTTGTAAATTTCCAGTCACAGTTCATACATTTCTACTATTACTTTAGAAAGTGCAGCCCTTTACAAAGTCAGTCAGCTGATCTGCACAACAAAATCAATTGCATTGCATTGCCAATGTGTTACTATTCATTGTATTTTATTTTGCCTGCCTGCATACCTCTCAACCTCTTAGAGCAAAAAATCTGGGCAAAGACTAAAATGATGGGGAGACAAATAGGGACATATTTTAAATATTGCTCTTACAAACTTAAAAACTTGATGGAATAATGGGTTTTGCATTAGCATGAATTTTCTGAAGGATGTGGAGTCTTAAACTGAAATATTATAGCAATAACCAACACCTGGGTGTGGGTAATGCTGGATATACCCACGGTCGGTGTGGTTTGGT
>NC_056728.1:1484904708-1484989708 GCF_019279795.1 Protopterus annectens | reverse complement strand
TACATAACAATTCTCTTCATAACATGTGGCCAAATCTAGTATGTACCTGAAAAATACAAGCATGCTTTAGCAACATCAGAAGCCTCCAGCGCAGATGAATCTAAAAGAATGTCAGTCCTCTGTGTTCTACCTATACACACGTCTTCTCACCTTCTAGTTTCCTTGCTACATGGTTACTTTGTTATGGTGCATGTCACTGAGCACAATAAATATGTAACTGAGGTGTGAACTCATTAGAATTGCCGAATCCCAAACTTCAGAATTCATGTAGCAGATATAAACATAGTGTAGGCACTACCTCAGGCTTTGTTGCTAATGGATTGCAAATGTGAATGGTTAGTGAGAGGGATAAGGAATACACAGCAATTAAGACTCCCTTATCTGCAGTGGGAGTATCAGCCACAATTGCACTTACAATGTGTGGAAGTAATTGTATCAAGGTTTTTAAATGTAAATAAGCAGCATGCATTTCTCAGTTTCTGTTCACTCATATCCAGACTTTTTTCCTTTGTTGAAAACTGTACATTATTGTCATTTAATATCTCATACATTTTAAGGACAATGATACAAAATGGCATGCAGACTACACAAGTCAGATTACTGCTCAGATAAGAGTATAATGAACACCATACAGAGATTAGACAGAGATGCATTGCTGCAAGCAGTAGTCATAAATGGATGTGTGATCACTCATTGCACTACATCTGAAATTAACACATGTACAAACAACGCAGAAGTATACAAGTGCCATATGTCTTGTAAATACTATGAATGATTTGGTACTTGCATGTATGCACAATGAATTTCATTTATGCTACAAAGCTGTTTATGTGGCAAGAGGTATAAAATACCCTTACTGTGTTTCCAGGCTTATATAAAAAATCTTTCATGTGTACTAACATTTATTTTGTAACGTTATTTAATATATATATATATATATATATATATATATATACATATATATATATATATATATATATATATATATATATATATATATATATATATATATATTATACACACACACACACACACACATATATATATATATATATATATATATATATATATATATATATATATATATATTTATTTTTTGCTTCTAATAAGTATTTGTGTGGTGTGTGTCTTAATGCAACCACAGGAAATGGATAAATACAATAAATACCATCTAAAGTATTTCTACGATAACAAATACACAAACTACACTTGTGAATCATGTGTGTGTTTAGGACATCTGCTAAACATGATAATGCACACAGTATATACTAGCTGTAGATCACGGTTCAAGTCTCACATTTGTCTTTAAGGATGAAACCTAAGAAACACTGCTTACACGGATAAAACAAGTTTAGCTGTGCTTGTCATGCTTGTGCATCTCTTACTGCTATGCAAACCTGAACTAATGGCCACACACAAAGCAAACAGAAGACCCGCAGACACGATGCAGACATTCACAACTTCAAAAAGGATACATTGTTGCATCTTTTGCTTTCCACTGTCCAAACCTGCTAGCAGCATTGCTCTGTCATCATCAAGCTTCCACAATACCTGCAGGTCCAGAACGCCTGCAGACAACAAGCAGACAGTAGACAATTTCAAAACAGATACATTTTATGTCAGGCAATGCACAAACACGGTAAGCATCATTGCAAGGTGGTTAATACATAGAAGTTAATAATGAACATGAAAATATCCAATTGTATTTAACTATTCCTGTGGCAGCAGGTGTAAGTGTAGGGCTGCAATGCAGATAATCTTAGGTTCTACTACAGCAACTTCCAAATATTTTTACTGTTGCTCCATTTTACTTTATATTAAAATTCACATGAAAAAAATACTACACACTCCAAATTTTATTAATGGTTGTACACTCAATTTTAATTGCAGGTGGAGTGGTTAGCATTGTCACCTCAGGCAAGAGGTTCTCTGATTCATTTATTGGCTGGGTTCATAGGTTCATAGGTAGGTACTAGGCTATTGGCCCAAGGGCTTACGTAAGCCTAGCCAACAAGGTTCCCTGGCTTATGTCACCCAAGAAAGTTATTTTCCTGTGCCACTGTCGAGCAGAGACACAGAAGTGATCCCAGGGGTGTATTTCCTTTTTCCCATCCCTTTATCAAGATTGTTCTTGAAGAGTGCTAATGAAGAACTTTGCTTGACATAGATGGGTAGGCTGTTCCAGAGTATGGGAAGTCTCTGGAACAGGAATCTGTCCCTCCAGGATGTTCTATTTTTTGTGGTGACACAGTTTAGGTCCCTAGAGCGTGTAGCTCAGAGGGATTGAGATTTCTTTAGGTGTAGCATGTCCAACAGCTCTGGGTTTGACATAGCTTTATATGTTAGGCAGAGATCACCTCAGTGTAGGCGATTTGCTACAGAGTAAAGCTGGAGTTTTTTGAGGCGGTCAGTGTAGGGCATTTGTTTGAGGCCAGTAATCCTCTTTGTGAGGTACTTCTGTGGCCTTTCCAACTGCTGCAGATGTCTTGTGAGGTACATTCCAAAAGGGGCATTGTACTCTATAATGGGTCTAATGAGTGTCAAGTAGAGGGGAACAATGACCTATTTTTTCCTGGATGAGAACCCTTTTATGATGAGGTATGCCACGTAGAAGGACTTCCTGACTACTGTGGCGATGTGATTATCAAAGTAGAGACTACTGTCCACCTGGGTTCCAAGGCCTCTTATCACACATTCAGATTTAAGTAGATTGCTGCCTATGTGGTTGTTCTTGGGTACAGAGTTTTTACCGAAGGGGATGACACTGCACTATTTGGCATTGAGCTTGAGGCCATGGCTCGGAGGATAGGCATCTGTCTCAGCGAGGCCCTTCTGTAGGATGGCCACATCATTTGGGGACTTGACTATGGCTCCCAGTTTGCAGTCATCTGCAGACTTCGTTAGCCAGAGGCCTTCTGTGTTAGCCTGTACTTCAGAGAAGTAGACACCAAACAGGAGAGGTCCCAGGACGGAACCCTGTGGTACTCCACTTGTCACTGCTTTGAGGTCAGATTTGGAGTCTGCAACTTTTACAGTGTGGGTTCTGTCAGTGAGCCAGTTGGCAACCCATCTTGTGATGTAGGGATTTATTCCTAGTTTAGTAAGTTTAGCTATAATTCCAGAATGGGTGATGGTGTCAAAAGCCTTGGCGAGGTCAAGATAGGCTGTGTGAACCACCATTCCCTCATCTACAGCTTTGTTGGCTGCCTCAAAGAAGTCGATCAGGTTCGGGAGGCATGATCTGCCTTTCACAAACCCGAACTGGATGGGATCCAGAGTTTGGAGGTTACCAATGTCTTTGTTTACTTGTTCCATGATGATACGTTCCATGGCCTTGCAGACCAGGCTCGTCAGGCTAATAGGTCGATAGTTCCGAGGATCAGTGGTGGCTCCCCCTTTGTGGAGTGAGATAACTGTTGCTGTGCACCATTCAGTGGGCAGAAAGTCTGATGCGAGGCTATTATTGAACATGGTGCTTAAGTGGGGAGCCAGTTCATTCTGAAGTTCATGTAAAACACAGCCTGGCATGTTGCCCGGTCCCATGGATGCTGTGTTTTTGGCTTTAGAGAGTGCAGCTTTTACCTGTGTAGTTTTGATTACAGGGACTCTGCATTCTTCCTGTATGGATATGGGCCCTTTAGGGGGTGAGAGGGGGGTAAAGTTAGCACTCAACGTATCTGCCAGGATGTTGGCAATATCAGTTGGTTCTGTAATTTTCTTGCCTTTGTGCTGCAACTCAGAGAAGATCTGGGTGTTGCCATTGAGATTCTTGACATAGCTATAGAATGCTTTATGGTTGTCTTTGGAATTAGTGGCGATTTTGTTTTTGTAGCTAGCTATGGAGGATCTTATAAGGGATCTCAGCTTCTTATGGAGGCTGACCAGGAAGCTCCTCCACTCATGGGATTGTACACTCTTTTGCAACAGTTTCTTCCTTCTGTTGTACAGTTGTTTATGGCAGGAGGCCACCAGATTGGCTTTCTTTTTTTGGAGGATAGCATCTTGGTTCTGTTTGGGATAGTACGATGCATGCACTCGTGTAAGTGCTTATAGAGTGCATTTGTGTAGGATTCAGCAGTTGTAACTGTATGGTCCGTTTGCATGGGTGTCATGAAGTTCACCACTTTTGGCTTAAGAAGCATAAAGTTGGCTTTGGAGAAATTTTTTACTGTGATTTCCTTAATGGGGGAGTGGGGGAGGGATGTGGATATCAAGGGTGATTAGCTTATGGTCGGATCGGACCAACGAGGAGTTGACTTCAGGGGTGGAACAGCGGTAACTCATGTTGGTAATGACTAGGTCTAGGATATTGTTGCCCCTGGTGGGGGTGTGGATAAGTTGATACAGGGCATTGGAGTTTATGAATTCCAGAAAGCGTTGAGCTAAGGAGTTGGTACACAAGTAGTTTTCCCAGTTAATGGTGGGGTAGTTGAAGTCGCCCATTATTAAGCTGTTTGGTTGAACCCAATATTTTCCAGTACATCAAGAAAAGAGGAGTGGGAATCCTGGGGCATGGTGGGGGATCTGTAGCAAGCTACAATTTGGATTGCAGTTTTGCCCAGAGTTAGTTGCACTTGGATAACCTCGGATGCATTATGCTCAGCAACTATCCTGGAGGTGTGAATATCCTTAATGAATATGGACACACCTCCACCTTTGGTGTTTTGGTCCGGGTTACATGGCCAAAATGTGTGGTATGAGTTATAGCCTTGTAGTGCAGGGGTGCTCTCTGGAGCCTTGAACCAGGTCTCACTCACTGAACAGATACCAATGTTCTCCATTTTAAGGAGTGCCTCGAGTGAGTGCATTTTGAGATTTAGACTTCTAGCATTGAGTAGCATTACCCTCAGTTTTTGTTTGCCTGTTCCTGTTATGGTGGTGAATGTGTTATTTGATCCTTGCCTAAAAAAGGCACTATAGGGACAACAAGAGCCTTAACGAGTATCCAGAATCCCAGGGGCGACAGGTGCAGGCCATCTGTGGCAAAGCATCATGGTCTGTCAACCATGTCATCCCAAGCAGACATATACTGGATCCCCTTAGAATGTCACCAGAAGCTTAGCCAATTGTTGAAGTCAATCATTTTGTTCTTGTACTGCGGTATCATTCTGGGCAATGGCAGAATGTTACTCAGGGCTAGGGTCATATCTGCCTGGGCTACAAGATCAGAGAGCTCTTCCATGTCTCTTTTCATGTAGTCCAGGGTGGTACATCTCAGGTCATTCACACCAACACGGACAATGACAGAGTCATACTTGTACTTGTTGTGGAGTGACCTGAGTGCGTGGGTTATGTGGCGGATCCTGGCACCCTGACAGGCAGTTGACAGTAACTTTCTCCTTGTTTAGCCTGGTGAGTAGGACATCAGTGTGCTTGACTATAGAGTCACCTATGACTAGTGTGTTGGGTATGTTGTTTTGCCTTATTGGCTTTGGTTGAGTGGCACACTGAGTCTGTGGGCTATGTGTCATTTGGGTTGTGTTGGGGGATGGAGGTTGCTTGCATTTCTGCTTTGCTTAGACAGATTATTATTGAGAGCCTCCGCGAATGTTTTTGTGTTACTATGTGTTGATTTTGGTGGTGTAGATTTAGTGAGACTATGTGATGAGTGTGGTGTGATACAAATGTTTACCTTCTCCTCATGACTGTCAAGTTCATTCTTGGATGTAGAGAGCTTTACCTCCAGTTTGGCTAGATAAGGGCATCTCTCACAGGTTGTAGTGTTGGGTGGTAGAAGGAGAGGGTTGTCTGTGCACATGAGGCAATTTCTACATTACCTCAAGAAGCCCAAATTCATCAGATAGACAGGAGAGAACACTGGGCGCTGACTCTTGGACATGCCTGAATAAAAAAACTATTTTCCTCTAGATAAGTGAGGAAAGTGAGTACAAGAGCTGTTTTTTTCTCTAAGCAAGTGAGAAAAGTAAGTACAAAAACTGTTTTCCTCTAGGTAATGAGGAAGATTGAGTGCTATAGTAATTAGTAGCTTATTTAGTGCTTGCAAGTTCTGAACAAGTGCTGAGCATGAATAAGCAAATTTAAGTGCTAAAACTATGAATGTGTATCTGCACTAGACGAGTTACAGGGGAAACAAGTGCAAATGCAGGCTTTCAAATCAGAAAGTTGAGAGAGATGGAAGAGATTGCCCAAATGGCCAATAACTACAATTTCTGGGCCAGAACCCCTCCTTATGTGGTAGACAGGTTACCTAGTGCTTACCACTCCCATTGATAAGCTAGAAGGCTTCCCTCTAACACAGAAAGGCTTGGGGGGCTCAGATGCTTACATACAGTCTTGGATACAGCAAATCTGTATCTGGAACACTAGTTACAGGAAAGGTAGGAAACAGGCTTACAGTTTTTTTTTTATTTTTTTACAGAAAAGTAGCAAAAACAGTAGTAAAAACAATTCACATGCAGTGCAAGCTAGCACGCTTGAGTATGTAGCAATATTAGACCAAACACAGTTTAGAAAATGCAATTAAATTAAAAAGGACTAAAAGCAAGTGCAGAAAGAATTTATTAGGTAGAATGTGGTAAAGAGATGGGACTGGGGGAGTGTCCAAGATCAAATTTACAGGGGGCGGGCAACTGCAAAAGCCACCAAATTTAAACTACAAACCAAAAATAGGGAGGATGGGTGGGGCAAAACAGTTTCAACAGAGATCTAAGCAACAACTAACAGTACAAACTCTAAGACCAAAAAAATATACTGAGCTCTGTATATTCGCAGATCAGTCTCTGAGAACAGTGAGACAACAGTTTCAACAGACATCTAAGCACCAGTTAGCAAACTCTACAACCAAAAATCTATATACTCAGCTCTGCATATTTGAGATGGATTGGAAGGCATTCTCTCAGAACACAGTGTCCAGCAATTAAATGCAGGCTGTTACTTACAGGTCAAATTAAGTGATCCTTGAGTTAGATAACACACAAGCTGTAAAAACCAGTTATACCAACTGAAGACATGGCAGAAAATGGGGGGGCAGTTTCAACAGAGATCTAAGCAACAACTAACAGTACAAACTCTAAGACCAAAAAAATATACTCAGCTCTGTATATTTGCAGATCAGTCTCTCAGAATAGTGAGGCAACAGTTTCAATAGACATGTAAGCAACAATTAGCAAACTCTATAACCAAAAATAATATACTCAGCTCTGTATATTTGCAGATAGTCTGGAAGGCAGTCTCTCAGAACACAAGTTCCAGGTTCCAGCCTTCTGTGCGGAGTCTGCATGTCCTTTCTACATTCATGTGGGTTTCATCTGGGTGCTCCAGTTTCCTCCCACATTCCAAAGACATGCATCTGGGGTGTTTCTCCCCAGACCTCCACTGAAAATAGGCTCTGTCCCAGTCAGTCTTTCCTAGCAAACAAATGTTAAATATATAAAAATATAAATAAATAATAAACACATAAAAAATGTTAACTTAATTATAAATAACAATAGTGTAGTTCATATGATTGTGTTGCTTGGCTGAGGGTATACTGCCTATTATGTTTCTGTAATGATAATTGTGTTCTCTGGCATTGGATAGCCTTCTGGTTTCAATAATACTCCTAGACACATGAATGTATTAACCATGACCTTGTGGTCACGCATATACATGGTTAACTATTCACTCTGGGATTCAATAAACTCCATGCAGGAATAGTGCTATTCCTGCAAGTAGTGGTTCATGTCCATGTAGCACAGCAGCGCACCGTGTATATTCAAGAAGCCAGTCTGCTGTTTAACCTACATGGGTACAAACCATGAACAAGTGCAGGGGGCATGTTCAGCAAGTGCACACACATTGAACACACCCTCTGTGCTCAGAAAGTGCTGTACAGTACTTTCTAATACAATCTGGCATAATATTTGAGAGTTACTCTATTATTATGCCAGTATTTCAGTGTCCGTGGACACTGAAATACATACAGCAGCAGGAAAGCGATGCAGGGGGTGTGTGACAGGTTCTGTGACTCCCCCACATTGTAAAAGTGCCGTATGACATCTTGCGACCTGCTAAAGCAGGAAATGTGTACAAAGGCACAAATAATGGAAGATAAAGCCCTGAAAAGGGACACATCTTACATATTGCCCTCACAAACTTAAAACATTGATAGAAAGCAGGTCATACATCAGCATGAATTACCAAAGGATAGAGGTATGAAAGTAAATGTATGCCAATATTCCCTGACAGCAGTCCATGTGGACAAATGCATAAATAATGTGGGGGACAAAACACTAAAAATAGGGACACCTCTGAAATATTGCCCTCACACACTTAGAAAGTTGATAGAAAACATGATATGTATTAGCAAGTATCTCTGAAGGATAGAAGCCTGAAAGCCAAATGTATGCCATTATTTCCTGACTGCAGTCCTCAATGGCAAGTCAGAACACCATGATATTCACTATATAACATAATAATATAATACTAATATTATTATTTTTTTTCCATGCTAAGGAATGTTTAAGCATAGATAGGTGGATGTGCATGTTATGGCCTTCCGCTTACCATAGCTTAAACATCCCAAAGGAGATAAAAACAAAGATAGAGCTGAAATTTCCAAGCCGAGATGTAGTGGTTAGAGTCCTTTCTTTACATCCAGGTTTTCGCTGTTAGAGTACTAAGACAGACAAGTTATTTTAATATGGGAAAGCAGTGTTAAAATTATTTTTTAAACAAATTATGTAGTAACTGTTTTTTGTCAATTAAGGTAGTGCAACTGGTGTACAATGTAAGTGCGAGTGTATATAACACACAAGTGTCCCATACGGTATAGTCACACCCCTTGCCAATGTAAGGAAAGCACATAGAGGGATGTCATGCAAAGTACATCATATACACTTAATAAATGAAGTCAGTCTTCTGATATATTTTAAAAAAATAAAAGTGAGCAATAGTTAGCAATTCTCAGCTATGCTTAGCAGGTGTAACCATTGCTAAGACATGAATGCTAAGCAGCAGGTAGCTTAGCTAAGTGGATTTGCGAACTGTTAAACACTGCTCAACAACTTCTCCTTTAAGAAGAGTTAAAACCATCTTAGTGGATTTGCACAGTGCTTAGCAGAGCTTAACCTTTTCAAAATGGTCCATAACAGCAAAGGGTGGGAATATTACACTATTTAGATGGTGCAGATGATAATATAGCCATAATCTGTTATAGTCCATCTGTGCAGATACAATGGCTGATGTAGGAGAGGGAGTGCACTTTCTAGCGCAATGCTGGAGCATGCGAGAGTCCAGGGTCATGGCTGGACTCCTAGTAAAAACCATGAGGAGAGACTGCTGCAGGGACAATACCAGGGCTCTCAATTCAACACGGAGGCTGGGACCATCTCACACGTAACCTCATCAGTTCTACTGGCATCCCTGGACTGGTGAACAGGTACGGCACCACTATGCCGACCTAAGGCACAGATAGGGGGCACTCATGGACCAGTGGATCCAAGATGGACAGGACTGGAATGCTCCAGTAGTGTATAAGTATTATTATCAAGTAGTTTGTAGCAAATACTAGCCTGAAAGTGTGATAGACAGATATGCATAATATGTGCTTTTCTCCCCTACAGCTGCAGCAGAGAGGGCTGTGAACATTGAAGCCCATGGTGAGAGACTGCTGAGGCTGTGCCAACAGGCTGGTAAGTACAAATCTATTTTGCAGTATATTGTTAAAATAGCTAAGAAGGAGTACATTGCTTACTGCTAGTAGGTATACTGTTACTGTGTGTGAACTGAATAAATAAAAAAGTATGACTGACGAATATTGAAGTACAACAAAGACCCTTAAAAAACTGTTGTGTTTATTCTGGAATGTTGTTGTAGACATATATAGAATGTATGCAGGTTATTCACAGTAAATATGGCTGTGACAACATACATTAACTGAGGTTCATCTGTAACAAGCTGTTAGGAGAAACTGTAGATGATGTAGCTGTAAAACAATATATAAATCAAATGTGAAATATATGCTTCACTAAGCTCTGAACCCAGAATAGTAATATGTAAAGTATTAATGATTGTACCATGCTGCATTGCCTTGTGTTAACCTTTGCTTTACAGGTTGTAGTAATCCAAAGGAGTAATACACAGTACAATAACTATCTGTCATGCATGCATCACAGGATTACAAGTTCAGACTGTCTAACCAAGAGACTATTAGGCAGAAATCAGTGAAATAAGAAACAGCAGTTGCCCAGTAGCTCAGTGTGATGAGAAATAGATTAGTTGTTAATTTTGCACACCCAGACATGATTCAAACCCAAGGAGTGGTACTAAAATGTGTGGATATCTACACACAAGGCATCTGGAATAAATGTAAAAACAGTCAGGTAGTGTTAACAGATAGAGGTTTTACAGGTAAGTAAATGTTGCCAGTAGCTGTGCAAAGGGTAAACTAATAAACTGTGTACAACTATTCAATTGTCCCACCACATGCCTGCAAATGGCAGCAGGGTAGGTACATGCAATATGCACTCTTCCCAAATCACACCTCTCAACTGTACAGATATTCACTGAATGTCCTGATATTTGTCTCAGATTTTTGGTCCATTTTACATAAAGTAGTGGTGTCATGGCAAATCAGTGGTAAACCATTATAGACTGAAGTTAGAAAATGATGATAAACATAGATGTGTCAGATATCATATCCATCAAAAAAGCCATGCAAATGCAAAACCTTTTACTTTTTATCAACTTTTAAGTTTGAAAGAGCAATATCTAAAAATTGTCCATATTTATGGGCCTTTGTCCCGCTGTTATATATGGCCTTGTCCAGATGTTATGCTCTAAGAGGTTGAGAGGTATGTTAATGATACATGTCTCTCAAGTGTCACACTGTCATGGCTAGTGGTCACTGCTGCAAATAATCCTGGACACAGATAGTAAACCAGTTGACATATGCCAGTAGCACACTCACATAACAGCAGTTCAGGGTACCCCTCCTGTGCAAGATATGTAACCTTAACATGTGCGAGTCCCCTCTATTCATGTACCTAGAGTTGTCACAATTTGCCTCATACCATTCCAGGGTGACAGTTTAATAGGTATCTTTGTACAACAGAAGCTATGGGCATAGGTAGATGTAAAGTGAGGGCAGATCCATAGAGTACTGAGCAGTACTGTTGTGGAAAATAGAAGCATAAACAGCTGTTAATGGATATTCTGTCTCTCCCCCCACCCCTCATCTGCATCAGTAATTATTACTCATATACTACGGGTTGTTGTGCTCCAACTCTAATGTTGGGACTTGTGCTATATTATTGTTAATATGTTTGATTGCTTGCATGTTAACATATCTTGTTCAAATACCACTGTTGGCGGCGTGTTGCCGTCAATGTTCCTGGCATGCTGTTACAATGCATACTGTTGTTCCATTTATGCATGTGTTCTGTTAGCTATGCAACTGTTTCAAATCTGTTTTATAGGTTTAATTGGAACATCCATGCATGCTGTTATAACTAATTTTGAAATGTGTTCTTCATGACTAACTAACATATTTTGTAAAACCTCAACACCATAGTGTGTTTGGGAAGGCAGATTCTAGTGGATCCACCTATCCCACCTCACCTGGCCATGCCACCGGAGCCCATCAAATCTATGACACAACCCAGATCTCCCTAATCCACTGGTTCTGCACCACCTTTGGATGGAACCGCCTCAGGGGATGAGGTCCATCCCCCACGGGAGCAGACGCGGACAGGATCCTGTCACCTGCAGTCAGGTCCAGGGTTTGGTGCACACCACCCTTCAGTCTGAGTTTGGAGAGCAGCTGCACCAGATTGAGGACTGCCTGGCACACCTCATGGGGCAGGCTGTCCTTCTTGTCCAGCCCCAGCACAGCCACTGTTGGGGCCATGAAGGTGCAGTAGTGACTGCACATGGATGGGGTTCTCAGTCCCACTGTAACCATATGGGGCCCATGGGCTAAAGATTCGCAACCCCCTTCCCATCAAATGTGTTTACCCCCTAATGTGCCATACACCTCCACTGTCTGCTGTCTTGTCTGTCTTGTCTGTCTCACTACCCAACCTACCTCCCCAGACATACCTACAATCCTTCCCCAACATTCCACTCTCACCTTAACAAAAAAGAAAAGGGCATTTGTTCCCACAAAAAATACCACCCCATACATAGCTGTCCATTTTGCAAACATGTCCTTTGGACACATGTAATCCGGTCCAGTTGGCTTGACAATAAATTGCAGTTGTCCTCACCCCTCTCTCTGGAGTTTGAGTGTACAAATTCACCTCCAAATTCTTTACAAATGCACAACTGTTGCTGTATAAAAAATGGACAGCTATGGACATTGCCTACACCCGTCCTGCACATACCTAGCTATCTTTCATATTGTTTTTTCCCTCTGCGTGCCCCATTTTCACTACTTTCCTATCACCCCTTTTTCTTTTCTTTTAAAGAAATTAATATGGGTGTAAGCGGGATTAAGTGGGAGTAAGAGAGTTTGTGCAATGCTAAGTGAAGAAAACACAGATTAAGAATCTTTACTGTTAACCATGTGTTGTCATCGCTTAGCGTTGCACAAACACACACAGACCTGCTTACAACTGCTTAAAACTGCTTTAATCACTCTGTCTACATCAGCCATTGTTCTGCCTAGCAACAAAATAATCAGCCCTGGCAAGTCCCAAGCCCAGGGCCCTGTACACCAGAGCCAGAGCAATATACCACTACACCATTTGAGTTGGAGAAATGTCTGATGCTTTTTCAAACATATCATGCAGTAGAGTCATTCAACACTAGGGAAAAGATTCTGTAGAATCAGTCAGGCTTTATATACATATATATATATATATATATATATATATATATATACACATGTATATATGTATGGAGATGCATATATATAGAAAAATATATACATAATATAAACAGAGATATACATATAAATATATATATATATATATATATGTGTGTGTGTGTGTGTGTGTGTAAAATACATATATATATATATATATATATATATATATATATATATATATATGTGTGTGTGTGTGTGTGTGTGTGTGTGTGTGTGTGTGTGTGTGTGTGTGTATGCTCATAACATGTACTAGAGTCATATCTCAGAACCATACCTCTCAACCTTAGTGCAAAAATTTGGCCAAAGGCTGTCAAAATGGGGGGACAATGGGCCAAAACTGGGGACATATTTTAAATATTGCTCTTATAAATGTAGAATGTTGTTAGAGTAACAAGGTTTGTTTCAGCATACATGTTCTGAAGAATGTGAGTTCTGTAACTGAAATGTATGTCATCATATATTGACAGAAATCCTCAGATCATCACAGTGATTAACCAGAGAAATAAAAATAATGAATCTGTTGAACAGACCAGAAATATGAGCAAAAAACCTAGACATTCTGAAACAATCCGGCTAGTTGAGAGGTATGCTCAAAACCCCTTAGTGCAACAGATTTGGACCAAGCCTGAGAAACTAGGGGGAGTAAGACATGAAAATAGGGAAATATCTGAAATACTGGAGTAGATACGCTGACACAGTTACTGCAGTAACACCCTCCTGTCTGTTCTAACATATATTGACTGAAAAAGCACAAGTCCAACATTCAATTACTTCCCACTAGTTAGTGCCTTAAATCCTCACATTATCCCACTGATGTGTCAGAAATACACAGCACTTATAGGGAACAGGCAACAGTACATCCTACAAATATCTGGGCATAACATCACATTAGGGAAATGACACTGAGCTGCTAAGCATGTCACCAAGCACCGTCCAAACTACAGTCAGACTGACACAACACTAACTCAAATTCGTTATGGGGAAATACAAATATATTTGCAAATATATAAGGCACTACAGCAATGTAACAGCACTGAAAAACAGACACCAGTGTGAAAATGCATACCCACAACCAATTTCACCACGGTCACAGTGACATACCAGTAAGTAAAATGAAGAGTAGAGTAGAGTATAAGGACTGTGTGAACAGAAAAATCATCATGTTTGCCACTCACACACTAACCCTATGTATACTGGCCCAATTCACAGTGTAGTATGACTCCTGACAGTGGTACAGGACAAGTCTCAGTCTGCCCCTACAAACATATACAGCTGATAGACCACCAGAAATTGGAGCAGCATGCACAGTCAGATAGAAAAGGATCCATAACACTTACATCTACTCCCCCTCCCTACACAGGCCAAATAATATTTACACACTACACTGCTATACAGTCCTGGCAGTCTATCAATTATCACCAGAAATACACAGATCTCTCAAATGTACAGGGTCCCACAGAATGCTTAGACTTTGTCCTCATATATAAGGCCTCTTTCACATAACATGTCTGGCATTCTGATAAATCACTGGGATGATATCAGGAATGAAGGCACTAAATAATGACATAGCATACCTATCAACCTCTTTCTACATGACATCTGGACAAAGCCTGACATACTTGGGGGGCAGAGGCCCGAAAACAGGAGTATATTTGAAACATTGCTATTATAAATTGAGAAAGTTGCTGGTATAACAGGGTCTGTTGTAGCATATCTTTTCTGAGGGATATGAAGTCAGAAACACAAATGGACATTACTATTTACTGACTGAAATCCCCAGAGGATGCTACTGATATGCCAAAGACAAAAAAAAATGTCTGAGGAACACAACAAACATAAGAGTCCTAATGCTGGCCATTCTGCAGATAGCCCTACGGTTGATATTTATGTCAACCACATAACACTGTCAGACATAAAACATCATGCAGAGAAGCCATGTCCAAACAAACCATGTTAAACTAGCAGTACTCCAATTACATAACAGCAATACTTGCATTCTGTCCCTATGTCTGGAACATTCTCCCCTATTTTGTTGGGCTGACTCTACAGTTTTCATTGTAAGAGGTATTGCCAACTACCCTCTGTGATGCTGTTGTTTACACACCTCCATGAAGTCCTCCTCACAGGCAATGAAAAGGGGCAATGCCCACATGAAGTACTCAATAATAGGAGTGTAATGCCATGCCATTGGCTATAGGAATAACAACACAGCTGTGCTGCATGTAATTAGCAAGTGGGGGACACCAATTGGTGCACAGGCCATTTGCTGCTGTTGAAAATTACCTACAAAAGGCAAGCTGCTGCCTATGCAAAACAGATGTATACCCTACATATTGGAGAGAGAGACAGACAGACAGACAGACAAGCAAATAAATCTACAAACCAACACAAATCAGAATCCAGCCAAATAAACTTGAAAAGAAAAGGTGTGTCAAACAAGTAAGCATGTAATGGAATGCAGTAGGGGGTATGTCATAATGTGAAATAGGAAGTTCAACAAATATGTCTGAACAAGACTTGCTGTACTGACATACTGCTGATCAGTACCTATGGCCATAGCATCTGGGTCTGTATGCAGTGACATAGATCACAGTCCAGGCCCCTGATTCACCCCAGGAAAGGATGGATCACATATGACTACTGCTGGAATGTTTGTTGAACAATACTGACTGTGACACTGCTAGGCCAGCTAATGAAATGCCGTGGATATACATATGTTACTTATGAATACAACTGTGATATATATGTTTGTCTCAGAAATGTGAGAGACCCACACAGGATATTTGAATAGTAAACTACTGTTGCAGCATGTTTTTAAACTCCATGTGATATACTGAGCTCATACCATTAAATTGTCCAGTGTTATGCACACTCACCATATGTGTGCCTCATATTTGTATTAATTTACTCATAGAGATGTGTTATGTCTGGCAAATCATTGGCAAATTTGTGAAGTCTGACATTATAATATCTCCTTCTCTTTCCTTTGGCTGTTCCCATTAGGGATCACCACAGTGGACAATCTGTCTCCATTTCTTCCTGTCCTCTGCATCTTGCTGTGTCACACCAACCACCTGCATGTCCTCTCTCACCACATCAAGAAACCTTATCTTAGGCCTTCCTCCTTTCCTCTTACCTGGCAGCTTCATCCTTACTATCCTATTCCCAATATACTCAACATCTCTCCTCAGCACATGTCCAAACAAATGTAATCTCGCCTCTCTGGCTTTGTCTCCAAACAGTCCAACCTGGGCTGACCCTCTAATATACATATTCCTAATCCTATCCACCCTCGTCACACCCAATGCATATCTTAACATCTTTAACTCTGCCATGTTCAGCTCTGTCTCCTGCCTTTTTGGCAATGTGACTGTCTTCAACCCATATAACATTGCTGGTCTCACCACTTTCTTGTCGACCTTCCCTTTCACTCTCGTAATGGTACTCATCTGTCATAAATCACTCCTGACACTCTTCTCCACCATCTCCATCCTGCCTGTACTCTCTTCTGCACCTCTCCCCCTCACTCATCATTAGACTGAACTGTTGATTCCAAGTATTTAAACCCATCCACATTTGCAAACTCTACTCCCTGCATCCTCACCATTCTTCTATCCTCCCTCCCATTCACACACATATATTCTGTCTTAGTCCTGCTGACCTTCATTCCTCCCCTCTCTAGAGCATATCTCCACCTTTCCAGGGACTCCTTAATGTGTTCCCCTACTCTCATAATAGATCACAGTGTCATCTGCAAACATCACAGTCAACGGGGACTCCTGTCTGATCTTGTCTGTCAACCTGTCCATCAACACTGCAAATAAGACAGGGCTCAGAGCTAATACCTGATGTAATCCCACCTCCACCATAAACGCGTCCATCACTCCTACCACAGAATTCACCACTATTACACTACCCTTGTACATATCCTGTACAACTCTTACATAATTCTCTGCCACTCTTGACTTCCTCATGCAACACCACAACTCCTCTCTAGGCACCCTGTCATATGTTTTCTCTAATTCCACAAAGACACATTGCAACTCTTTCTAACCTTCTCTGTACTTCTCCATCAACACTCTCAGAGCAAACATCACATTTGTAGTGCTCTTTCCTGGCACGAAACCATACTGCTGATCACTAATTATCACCTCACTTTTTAACCCAGCTTCCACTACTCTTTCCCATAAGTTCATGCTGTGACTAATCAATGTTATCCCTCTATAGTTACTAAAGCTCTGCGCCTTACCATTATTCTTATAATCAGTACCCAAACACTTTTTCTCCACTCCTCAAGCATCCTCTCACTTTCCAAGATTTCATTAAACAATCTGGTTAAAGACTCCAGTGCCATTTCTCCTAAACACCTCCATGCTTCCACAGGTATGTCATCTGGACCAAAAGCCTTTCCATTCTTTATCCTTAATTTCTCCTTGCTAATCCATTGCACTTCCTGATTCACCATATCCACATCATCAAACCTTCTCTCTCTCTCTATTTTTTCATTCATCAGCCCCTCAAAGTACTCTTCCCATCTGCTCAACACACAATCCTCACTTGTGACTATGTTTCCCTCATTATCCTTTATCACCCTTATATGCTAAACATCTTTCCTAACTCAGTCTCTCTGTCTAGCCAATCAGTACAGGTCCTTTTCTCCATCTTTAGTTTCCAACCTTTCATACAACTTTTCATACGCCTCATCCTTAGCCTTTGCCACCTCTCTCTTTGCCATGCACCTCATCTCCTTATACTCCTGTCTACTTTCTTCATCTCTCTGACAATCCCACTTCTTCTTTGCCCACCTCTTTCTCTGTATACTCTTCTGTATTTCCTCATTCCACCACCAGGTCTCCTTGTCCTCCTTCCTCTGTCTAGATGTCAAATCAAGTACCTTTCTAGTCGCCTCCCTTACTAGATCTACTGTAGTTACCCATATATTTGGTAACTCTTCACTGCCACCCAGTGCCTGTCTGAACTCTTCCCTGAACTCATCCTCACAATCACATTTTTTCAGTTTTCAACATTTGATCCTTGGTGCAGCCCTCACACTGCACCTCCTCTTCATGATCAGCAACATCATCCCATGCACCAACATTCTATGGTGCCTAACTACACTTTCCCTGCCACTACTTTACAGTCTCCAATCTTCTTCAAACTGGCACTGCTGCATAAGATATAATCCACCTGTGTGCATCTTCCTCCACTCTTGTGTTTCACCCGATGCTCCTCTGTCTTGTTAAAATACATATTCACCACAGCCATATCCATCCTTTTTGCAAAATCCACTACCATCTCATCTACTGCATTCCTTTGCTTAACACCATACCTACCTATCACTTCCGTATCGCCTCTGTTCCCTTCATCAACATGCCCATTTGAAATCTGCTCCAATCACCACTTTCTCAACCTTGGGTACAGTCATCAACACTTCATCAAATGCACACCAAACTTTTTCTGTCTCATCCATAGCACATCCAACTTGTGGAACATATGCACTAACAACATTCATCATTACACCATTAATTTCCAGATTCATAAACATCACTCTATCCAACACTCTTTTCACCTCCAAAAACACACTTGGCATACTGTTCCTTCAGGATAACCCCTACACCATTTCTACTCCCATCCACACCATGATAGAACAATTTGGACCTGCCTCTGATGCACCTAGACTTACCCGCCCTTTCCATCTTGTCTGTTGCACACACAATATATCAACCTTCCTTCTGTCCATCATATAAGCTAGCTCTGTCCCCATACCAGTCATACTGCCAACATTAAAAGTTCCTGCCACACTCCTAGCCTTTGTCCTCTCTTCCTGCCATATGAGTGTCAGACATCCTCCAGGGTATATCTGTGAATGCAAAGGCTACTGTGCTATCAAATGACTTGTGTGTTACAGCAATATTAAGAAAGTGTCACTAATTTTGGCCCATACCCATGTATGTGTGGCATCCTCCAGATCTCCCGCTCTAACAGTTTGAGAGGAATGACTGAACAAGAGTGTAAATACAGTGTGCCATACTGACATAGACCAGAAATGTATATCAGGTATTACCTGTGCACATGTATGTATGAGTAGGTGTACATGGCTGCCTCATAACAACAGATATGGGCTGCAAAATGTCAAGTAAATAAGCTGTACATGTTGTACATGTGTGTAATCTTAGTTTCTGTGCATCCAACAGAGTTAGGTTGATACAGATAATGGTTGTTGCATTGCCCTGACACAGACATGGGTACAAGAATAAGCATGATTATCAGGTTAAAATGGGAGAGGTGTCCAACTGTGTTGTGACCATGTGTTCATGCCTACTACAAACAGCTATATGACCACCTACATAGCTGTATGGACTCAGCAATACCTTACTTGTAGAACCTACCTCCACCAAGGTAGAGTAATCCCCTTTGCTGGACAGCAGCAATACACAAACCACATAATCAGTCGCTATATTGGCTGTACAGGGCAAAGTAAGAGCAGGCACCAACTTGACAGCAAGTCAGCCTTTGTCTAAATGAGCATATAAGGTTACAGGTGGATTACTATAAGGCTAACTATGAGTACAAATTAGACACATCCACCAAGGGCAATCACAAGGCTGTCTTCACATATGTCTGCAATCTTAGAGGCAACAACCCAACCCACCCTGTAATGATGATCAATCACATCACATGCACATGCACCATAGCTATAGCCAACCTGTTGCTGATAGGTTTAGGGCAAATAGCACCCCCCTGGCTCACCATCAATATAGGTGGATATGCACAGCACTTGCATCCCTCCCCTCATCATCATTTAGCAGGTGCATACTGCCTAATCAAAGTCAACAAAAGCAAGTCTCCATGGGACCTTATAACATTCCTGTCTGCATCCTACATGAACCCAGGCATTTGCTTCCAGCTCCATTACACACTGTATGCAAGCAAAACCTGAGCACCATTGGCATCCCATCTGCAAGGAACATGGCCACTGTCATCCCTCTAGACAAACGTGAATGATGAATGGTGGTTTATGCAATGTACTGACCTTCATTATGGGGAACATGACACATAAGGACCAGTAGTGCAATGCAGGTTCATACTGTGCTGATAGATGAGAGGGGTATGATTTGGTTGCAAGTGGTGGCTAATGAGAGGCAATATTGATTTGCTGGCTCTTTTGACAACTTTGGTCAATGTCTGAGGTTCTGTGATGTGTTTCCCTGTTTATGTCTTCAGGTGTCATGCAGCATCAGCCAGCATATACTGCAGATGAGAATGCAGCCATCACCGATGCCATAACCAGCACCATGCAGTACTGTTCAGTTGTAGCCAAAAAACTCTTTGGGAGCATACTGTCCTGTGGGACGATTTTCCGGTTGTGGCTCACCAGTACCCCAGGCATGTTAAGGTCATGCATGTGGACATGCACACAACTATTGCTCTCAGCCATTTTGCAATATCTGCATATTCACTTTTGGTGGGGTTAACTGCATTGCATCATAGTGGTCATCACAAGGGACTATTTGCCGTAGATGCATCTCATTTGTGAAAGGGATCAGCCCAGAGATGCACACACATTTCCACAGCATTCCATATACCATGGAACACAGTGAAGACAGTCACCAAATGGTGGTGAAAATACGGGGCAACAGTGACATTGCAAAGAATTGGACATCCCTCCAAATGTGTGGAAAAGATAAGGCCCAAACTGGTCAGGGAGGCTGCCAGGAGACCTACAGCAACACTACAGGTGTTGCAGGAATCTCTGGCAAGTACCGGTTGTTTACTACATGTGACAACAATCTCCAGTGTTCTCCATATGTCTGGCCAATGGGGTAAGTTTGGAAGATGAAATCCTTTTCTCACACAGAACAACATCCAGGTCTGGTGACTTGATCAAGAAAAATACATTAGGTCTCCCAAAAGCATGTGGGGAAATGTTTTATGGAGTAATGAGACCAAGGTTCCACTTTTTGGCCACAATACCAAAAGGTTTGTTTGGCACAATAACAACACTGTGCATCACCAAAAGAACACTATCCCCATAGTGAAGCATCGTGATGGCAGTGTCCTGCTTTGTGGTTGCTGTTCATAAGCTGGAAGTGTGACTTTAGTCAAGCTGTAGGGGTTTATGAACAGTTCCAAATACCAGTCCCTTTTGGCCTAAAATCTACATGTGTCTGCTAGAAAGCTGTGGATGGAGAGGGGTTGCACCTTTCTACATGACAATGACCCAAACCATACATCATAATCCAAAAAAGAATGTCTTCATCAGAAGATAATCAACATTTTGGAATGGTCCAGCCACAGTCCACACCTACATCTAATAGAAAATCTATGGGGAGCCCTGAAGAGTCCTGTGCAGAAGAGATGTCCTCGAAATCTGACAGAGTTGAAGGGCTTCTGCAAGGCAGAGTGTACAAATATTGCTAAGTCGAGATATGCGATGCTGATACACACCTTCCCAAGAGGACTGACTGCTTTTATGAAATCAAAAGGTGCTTTAACAAAGTATTAGTTTAAGGGTGTGCACAGTCATGCAACCAGCCTATTGTATATATTTCAACTTCTACGTTACCCCTAGCTGATGTGTTTGTTCTTCAATTGGATTGCACAAGTTACAAGTCACATTAAAGGTAGGAAATGTTATCACATGATTTCTGTGGTCTCATGTTAAAAATCATCAAACCTGGCATGTTAACAGGGGTGTCTACACTTATAATATCCACTGTAAGATTAGAATGTTGTTAGTGTAACTGGTTCTGTTGTAACATACATGTACTGCAGGTTTTGAAGTGTGAAACTCAAAATATGTCATTAATTCGTGACACCAGTTCTCATATCATCCCACTAATATGTCAGACAAACACAGGATATATGACAAACAGACCAGAAATATGAGCCACACATGTAGACATTCAGCGACACTCTGCACAGTTGAGAGGTATGTTCTCTAGGAGTTGCCACTGTGCTACACAGGTGAACAGCAATTATGTGTACATGGGTGCAGTGGGTGCTCCTTGAAGGCCCATCACCTACTAACACTACTCATGTATTACAGAGGTGCATATAAGTAGTAAAATTAAGTGGAAAGGGCCTCACTGCATGATGTTGAGGGCCTGTCCAGGGTGTGGATGTAGTGGTCTGACTATTGTGAGGTCTGTGTAATGTCTGTCTGCCAGCTTACCTGTATATGTGTGCATGTGTGTGTATATGTGTGTGTGTGCCTGTGTGCGTATCTGTGTGCACGCACATGTGTGTATGCGTGTGTGTGTGTGTGTGTGTGTGTGTGTGTGTGTGTGTGTGTGTGTGTGTGTGTGTGCAGCAGCAAACGGTATAGTGCAGGTATTAATTTACATATATTGTCTTCCCTCCACAGGTGGTCACAGTGGACGTGGTCCCTCCCACTTAGAATCTGATGTCAGTGTCTCTGCAGACTCTGGCAATGAGGATGATCATAGTCATGCACAGGTGGTTTTGTCAGGGGCTGAATCTGTGCCATTGGTTGGCATCCCAAAGTCATCTACAATGTCCCCGCACACAGTCACAATGCCCACACATGCTCTGTCCCCAGCAGCCACAGATCATGGACAGTTGGCAGGTGGTGGCATGGAACAGGCTAGTGTGGTGACTATGGCATGTGTCAGTGTAGACACTGGCCATAGCCAGAGTGCAGATGACATCCCACACAAGCGGATGGACAGGATTGCTCCCAGGAAGACTGCTGCTCATTATGCCTCTATCACACGTGCCACAGCAGGTGTCACCAGAAACATGATTTGGGCTGTCATGGATGCACAAGCATGAAGTGAATGCAACACCAGACAAATACTCAGGGTGTTGGATGCAACTCTTCCTGATTTATGTGGCGATATACATGACCGTGTTGAGGCCACATGCCATAATACTTATTTCATGAATAGACAGTGGAGTGAGACCTTGGCAATCCTCAACTGTGGCATGTCATTGCTAGAGCATGTGGTGGGAGATGGGCATCATCCACATGGACGTAGGTCAGCACCAACATCAGCTGAGAGTCTACGGGGCCATGAACCTTCACACTCCTGTAGTGGCAGTTACACCAGCACTACCAACGAGGGGTTGCTGTCCACATCACAATGGAGCAGGCCATGGGCATGTGGTCCTGACAGGTCCCGTCAGGGACACAGATCTAGCAGACACCAGTCACCATCAGGAAGCAATACTACATCTGGCCTTGGGCCTGGTGGTGCCAGTGAGACCCCTGGCCAGACCAGTTCCAATGTCCATGGAGAGAGATGGTGAACTGGACACCCTACAATGTATGGTCACCAGCTGTCCAACATACCCCTGTGTAGGGCAGCCACATGGCTTGACTGTGTGCATACACACACACACACACACACACACACACACACACACACACACACACACACACACACACACACACACACACATCTGTATCACAGGCAGGTTACCTCCAGACACACACAAGGCACCTCTGCACAGCCCATCTATAGACTATCCCTTCAAACACACTCACATGGATGTCAACCATATGGTCCAGCCTAGGCCTCTGGAAAACCCACACCACACCCTGTGCATATGATGACACCTGTGCCACATCCCTGTCATCCATACCACCAATGCAGGGACATGTTAATATTGGGTCTAATGCAGAGGGTGAATATAGTACAGTGTAGCTATGTAATACTGGGTAAGGTATTGTCTGCTTGCATTTATGGGTACACATAAAGTTGTATGTACCTTATTAGCCATAATGCATTATTGTTGTTAGTACCACTGACTGAATATAGTCTGACATGCTGTATTCTGTTTGTGTTCCAGGTGTCTGTGTGTCTGCAGGCTGTGGCCCTGCAGACATTACCAACATGGAGTATAGCAGAGTGGAAATACACTGATGATTTCATAGCCAAGGTACAGCTTTATATATATATATATTTACCAGGTGTGTATGCATGCAACAGTGTGAGATGGACACTGTTGTCAGACAGTGCAACCTTGCATACATACCCATTGTCACAGACAGGTAGCCTTCAGACATGTCACCTCAGTGTTGTGTAGTACCACAGGCTCATACATGTGGAACAGGTTACTGGAGTACTGACTGTAGGTCCCTCACAAGCTTAGCCATTAGACTGACCGCAACAGATTCACCTGTCAGCACCTGATGACCCTGCCATTTCTTTCCCAAACACTCAACTCTGGTGCAGTTGGTGAGGGTATTCATGGTACTGTGTATGACAGGTTTGTGTTAGGTATTCCTGAGTTCACAGGGTGGAACAGGGAGACAAAATGGCATATGTCTTGCATACACACAGTAAGGACTGACACAGGGGACGTGCCTACAGTAACACAGTTGGGAATAGACAGATTAATAAACCTACACATCCACTTTAATGTACTATAGTGCTACATACACATGGCATGATCCACATAGATTATATGCATGGGACATAATCCATTACCTCTTACAACACATAATGTTGTGAATGCCTTCATGGAGGATGGTGAGATAACCCACCAGAAATAGCATCTGTAGTCATCTATTGCTCCTCCAAGCCTGAACAAGTGATAGGGTAACAGACATTATATCAGTATGATGTTTCAGTCAGGTATGATATCTGATGCTGGCATGTGTGTCACTACACTAACTGTGACCTATTTGTCAACAATATCACATAGACGGCCATTGTTAGTGGACACAGACCACATATAGGTTCAGCACATCCAGATATTCCATAGACATCTGTACAGATGACTGGTATGGCCTGTACAATGGTTTAACATGCTGCATCTGAGGCAGATGCCATTAACATGCTATATAAAGTAATGCCATTGGGAGGTGGTAAACAGTTGTGGATGGTACACACATCAAAATAGTATAACACACACAGGATATGATTTTCATCCCAACCTACACACACACACAAACACAGTTGCCAGTATGGATATTAAAACCCCTACCTGTCTAGCTATTTCTACTATAGTGTTACGCAGTTATCAGATGCACCACAAAGCTTATGTGATTTCACCTTTTCCCAAGGTACTTCTAAGGTGAATGATATTAGCAGGCCTTGTAAAGTAGGGTAATGGAAAGTGTACAGGGTGCTGCACATCTCAAAATGGTATAACCCACACAGGATATGATTCTCAACCCAAAAACACACACAAACACACAGTTGCCAGTATTGAGATTAGAACTCCTACCTATCTAGTTATTTCTACTATAGTATTACACAGTTATTAAACATGTCATGGAGCTTATATGATTTCACCTTATCTCAAGGTACTTCTAAGGTGAATAACATCAGCATACCTTGTAAAGTAGGGTGATGGGAAGTGTACAGGGTGGTACACAACTCAAAATGGTATAACACACATATATACACCACACGCACACACACACACACACACACACACACACACACACACACACACACACACACACACACACACGCACACACACACACACACTTGCCAGTATTGAGATTAGAACCCCAGCCTATCTAGTGATTGGAGGTATCACACAAGCTACCAAGCTTACTGGGCTTACAACTGGCCAAAGGTGCTAATAAGGGGAATGACATCAGCAGGACTGATAAAGTAGAGCATTGGGTGGAAAACTTATCAAAATACTTCTTACAAATGTACATACGTACACACATCCTTATACGCCCACACACATTTGCCGGATCTGAGATCAGAACCCTGCCTATCTAGTGATTTGTACTATAGTATTACACAGTTATCGGACATGTTAATACAGAGCTTACTGGGCTAACAACTGGCCAAAGGTACTGATAAGGAGAGTAACATCAGCAGGACTGATAAAGTGGAGCAGTGAGAAGTGTTGTGGGTGGGAATGGCCTAAAATTGTTTCATCTACAAACAAGCACACTCCCTCTCACTCTCGCACACACAACTGTCACACACACACAGTTGCCAGTATTGAGATTAGAATTCCTACTCTATTTATTTGTACTATAGTGTTATGCAGTTATTGCACGTGCTTCAGAGCTTATAGGGGTGATAGGTGTCCAGTGGTACTTCTAAAGTGAATGACAGCAGCAGACCTTGTGAACTAGGGCAATGTGAAGTGTAGTGAGTGAGAACAGTCTCCTACTACTTAGACATACAGATACACACACACACACACACACACACACACACACACACACACACACACACACACACACACACACACACAAGCAGGTGATGTGATATTATAAACCCAACCTCAGTACTATGACACAAAGGGGCTCTCCTTTTATGCAGGCATGTGCAAGTGTTTACAACTGGTATGCCACTGTCCACAGCAGGACATCACTGTATGCCATTCAGGGAATCTGTATGTGTGAATCACTCTGTCTGTGTCCCCCTGTGTCTCCCTCTCTCTGTCACGGTCTGTCTCTCACTTCCCCACATCTATGTGTGTGTATGATTGCATATGTTATCTGTTGCCCACATATATGTCTGTGTATAGCACACAAGAGATGGATATATATCACATATGGACCCCCTACAGCTAGCTGATGGTAATCCTGTCTGATGTGTGTGTAGGGACACTTAAGGTGTACATAGCTGTCTGTATGCACAGACATATATACACAATGCAGTCATATAGTCTGATGTGGGTTCCAACATGTCCTGTGATTCTCTAAGTGTAGGAGCATGCCCAGTGTGACCTTCTATAGTTAGGGTGGGACTCTATTCCAGAGATAAGTGTACTCCAGTCCAGGGTTGTGTGTGCCACAGCCATACCTCTCAGGAATACACAAGACTTTCATTGGGGTATTGGGTTCATTTAGCAGACATTTTCTGACATATCTATAGTCTGACACTGCAAAGTATTGTGTCATTACCTAGTGCCAAACATCTAAAGATCATCACAGTGCTTTACCAGAGGAATACTAGTTGTATGATGCATAGGCCAATATTATGAGGGCAGTTATGTACATTCTTGCCTAACAAGGTCATTTTTGAGATGTGGCCACAGCCAGTTGCGTGATGATGCACTGTGTAAACAATCCAGCAACATAGTGATATACTGGCTGGGGATCTCCTGCTTTTGTGGTATCTTTCTAACCTGAGATGTCATATACTTGTGTGGTCATACCTCTCACCTCTACATTTTTTTGCAGGTTGTCCATGTGTTTGGCTAGAGGTTTCATCCTGTCTATGTATACTTGTGTTTTTATGGCAAGTTTGTTACATGTAAGTGAAGAGTGATGTTACAAAATAATGACAGACATTACTGTTTCAGACTACATAACCTTCAGACAATTCCCGCTACTGCAAAACCCTTACCCTACCAACTTCCTCAGTATGTAAGGGCAATATTTACAACACATGCCTATCATTGTGCATTTGTTCCACTTTTATTTCTGCCCTTGTCCAGATGTCTTGCTGTCAGAGGTTGGGACTTATGGGTGTGGGTACAGAGTGCATCCTACTGTGCAACCATGTCCATTATATGTAATAGCAAACATAAGAATAAAAGGATTATTGAAAATG
Source organism: Protopterus annectens (assembly GCF_019279795.1). Classification (NCBI taxonomy): domain Eukaryota; kingdom Metazoa; phylum Chordata; order Ceratodontiformes; family Protopteridae; genus Protopterus; species Protopterus annectens. The sequence goes on along the minus strand of NC_056728.1, from coordinate 1,484,962,395 downwards.
ATCACTGGCAACAGTACCAAAAAGCACTATATTGACAAAAGCCTTAGTACCTCAGCTACACAGCCTTCAAAAAGTCCATTATATGTGTAATATATTCCATATAGCACTGTGACTTCCAGGTATGTCAGTTGAGTTTCAGACTTCTTACCCTTCATAGCCTTACTGCAACTGTGAGGCCTGCTGTGCTATCACTGTCTGAGTCTGTAGGGGGTAATTCAACATTGCTGCCATTTGTGGGTCTTTGCCAGACATTTCCCTATGATTTTCTACAGACGACTTGCTGTGTGGGTCAGAGGGGTGGGTATGGGACCTTCACAATGACATCCATGCCTGTGACCTATGACCCCCCATTTAGTTGTTCCCACACAAATACTGCAGTGGGATTTGCCACCTTGGGTACTACTGCATAGTGAGGGGAGGCCAGTATCAGGCAGACATTTTCTGGTGTCCCACATAGCTGTCAGTTGTCTGCTGCTATCCCAGTAAACTACCCCATTCCCTTGCCTGCATGCAGCATTACTATAGATATGCTATCAAAACATACTAATTCATTCATTTATTGTTAAGAAGACTGACTTACCTTGTGCCTGTGGCAGTTGTGAGGACGATGCTTGAGGGCACCTACATTAGATCCACACAGTACACTGCCTATAAATGGTATGTTACAGGTAATGTGATGTGTGTGTCATCCATTTTACTGTGTGTGCGAGTCAGACAGAGGTGTCAGTCCCTGGGGTCCCTACAGTGTCAGTGTGTGTGCTATGCATTGCCTCTTCACCAAGGATTGAGCATACTGGGCATGACTCATCTGCCTACAGGAGCAGGCTCAGGGGCCTCCTCCTCTGAGTCCTTCTGTGCCTGTGGAGACCTTGGCAATGGTGATGGGCTGTGTGGCCCTTCCCTGTGCTGTTCCTGCTGCAGCAGTTTCTGCAGGATCATATTGTGTAGCATGGCACATACTATGAACATGTGTGCACATGTGTCTGGAGAGTACTGTGAGGCTCCACCAGATATGGCAAGGCAGTGGAACCATGATTTGAGCATCCCAAACACACACACACTATAATGATCCTGGTTTGTGCATGTAAGGAAGAAATCCACGACACTGTTACAAGACACACCAGCCGTTCATTACATCCAGAATGTACTAAATGCTTTCACCATCTTTTTGTGGGCTTCATCAGAGTAAAATACATCAAGACAAAACTGCCCTTATAAATAATTTAACAATCAATTAACAAATCATGTGACCAAGTAATTAGGCAATTATAACATAATACTTTTAAAGTGTAGTACTCTACTTGATGTAAAAGTGGCAACCATAAAAACCAATACAATGCAAACCCACACTAACCATATGAAACTACTTATGTTTGAATGTTACTTAAAAATATTGCAACCATTGTATAAAATTCTATAAAGATATATGCAAATATAAAAAAAATGTCTAAACATATATATGTATATATATATATATATATATATATATATATATATATATATATTCATGAAAATTTATTTAAAAAATTAATTACATTAAAATTGCATATAAATCTAACTTATTATTAATTCTATAATCAAAATTCACTGATGTGTAAAAATCTACTGCATAAAAGTTTGTTGGTCTGCAAATACCCACTCTAAAATGCTGAAACGTAATGCCTTCTGTCATATCAAATATGATTTATATTTTAATATGCTAGTAATCGAAATACGGTCATTTATACCTGATGGTTTATTTGCTTCTAGGTGAAGTTGTCATAAACACTCTCTCATTTCCAATAAGGTCTTAAAATCACCACCTGCCTCAGTCTTAGGTACTCTATCACAAAGAATAAAAATCTTTTAAAATGTGTAGATACCACACTGTGGGCAAACAGGGCACTTGCTCCTTTTTTTAATGTCCTTGTTGTGTTCTAAAATACATTTCCTAGGCTTGTGTATGGTTTTACCCACATAAAATGCGTGACAGCTGAGGCAGCTGGCAAGATAAACTATCATTTCTGTGTTACAATTACAGTGCCCTCGGCATCTGAGTGTTCTGTTATAGTTGTTAACCTTCACATATGGGCCATCATTTATGTACTTACACATACTACACAAACCACATTTACCCATCCAGGATATGTTGTTGTACGGATCCTTTGAAACCCTTTCTAATAATCCTTTTAATTTCAAGCCTCTACTGTATGAAAAAATGGGTTTAGGGCCCACTATATCCTTCAGGTATCCAGTAAACACGCTATCCCATGCTGTTTCTATAATATTCTTTATCTTAGCTGCTGTATGGTTATACTCCAATGTCATAACTGCACTCTTGGAATACATATTTTGCTCATTCACACTTGTATTGTCCAAGTCAACACCATCCCTCTTATTGTCAAGGAGAATCGGTCGATAGAAGGAATTTCTTTTCTTACATATTTCATTTTGTGTGCTGAATAATAGATCCGGGAATAGCACCTATTCCTAAAAAGATCCATAAGATAATCTAGTTCTTATACAAATGTTTCATCTTGGCTTACAAGCCTTGATACCCGGACCATTTGTCCTTTCACCACATTCTTTTTTAAAGTATGTGGATGGCAACTATCATAATGGGGAAAAGAGTTACTGTGAGTTTTTTTATGGAAGATACTAGACCAAATTTCACCACCACATTTGTATAGCAAGCAGATTGAAGGTGTTGCGATGGGGGTGAGATGTGCCCCTATATACGTGAATCTAGTGTTGGCCGAGTGGGAGAGGCAGTTTGTTTTCACCTCAAATTATAAATCCAAGATGTTAACGTATTTATGTTACCTGGATGATATAATAATTTTATGGAGAGTTTCTGATGTAGTATTACTGGAGTTTATAGATTATTTGGGAAATATGACTGGGTTTTTAAAGTTTACCAGTCAATATAACAAGGACAAAATAGAATTTCTTGACATTTTGCTATACAAATGTGTTGTGAAATTTGCTTTAGTATCTTCTATAAAAAAAAATTTACAGTAACTCTTTTCGCCATTATGATAGTTGCCATCCACACACTTTAAAGAAGAATGTGGTGAAAGGACAAATGGTTCTGGTATCAAGGCTTGTTAGTCAAGAAGAAATGTTTGTAAAAGAAATAGGTTATCTTATGGATCTTTTTAGGAATAGGTGCTATCCCATGGATCTATTATTCAGCACATGAAATGAAATATGTAAGAAAAGAAATTCCTTCTATCAACCGACTCTCCTTGACTCTAAGAGGGATGGTGTTAACTTGGATAATCCAAGTGTGATTGAGCAAGATATCTATTCCAAGAGTGCAGTTATGACGTTTGAGTATAACCATACAGCACCAAGATAAAGAGTGTTATAGAAACAACATGGGATAGTGTGTTTACTGGAGACCTGAAGGATATAGTGGGACCTAAACCCATTTTTTCATACAGTAGAGGTTTGAATCTAAAATAATTATTAGAAATAGTTTCAAAGGATCCATACAACATTTCCTGGATGGGTAAATGTGGTTTGTGTAGTACATGTAAGTACATAAATGATGGCCCATATGTGAAGGTTAACAACTACAACAGAACACTCAGTTGTCCAGGGCACTCTAATTGCAACACAGACATGGTGGTTTATCTTGCCACCTGCTTCAGCTGTCACACATTTTATGTGAGTAAAACCATATGCAAGCTTAGGAAACATATTTTTAGAATACAACAGGGACATTAAAATTAAAAAGGAGAAAGTGCCCTGTTTACCCACAGTGCAATATGTACAAATTTTAAAAGATTTTTATTTTTTGTTATAGATAGGGTGCCTAAGACTGCAGCAGGTGGTGATTTTAAGACCTTATTGGAAATGAGAGAGTGTTTATGGTAGCTTTGCTTAGAAGCAAATAAACTATCAGGTATAAATGACTGTATTTCGATTACCAGTATACTAAAATATAAGTCCTATTTGATATGGAGGGTGGCCTAATGGTTAAGGTGTTTGACTTACAAACACAAGACACAGGGTTTGAGTCTCACAAGGGATAATTGGCTAGGCTTACAAGGGCAGCTAGCCTAGTACTAACCTATGAACTTTATTGGATGGGAAATGGGAAATTCACCCCGGGGATCACTTTTGTGGCTCTGCTCGACAGGGGCACAAGAAAATAATTTTCTTGGGTGGCGAAAGCCAGGGTACATTTTTTGGCTAGGCTTGTATGGGCCCTAGGGCTTATAGCCTAGTACCTTCCTATAAACCTATATGAAATAAGGCATTAAGTTTCAAAATTTTAGAGTGGGTATTTGTACACCAACAAATGTTTATGCAGTAGATTTTTACATAGCAGTGAACTTCGATTATGAAATTAATAATAAGTTAGATCTGTTTACAGTTTTAATGCAATTAATATTTCAAATCAATTTTCATGAATATATATATATTTATATATTTTTTATATGTGCATATATCTTTATAGAATTTTATACAGTGGTTGCAATATTTTAACTAACTTTCAAACATAAGTAGTTTCATATGGTTAGTGTAGGTTTGCATTGTATTGGTTTTTATGGTTGCCACTTTTAAATCAAGTAAAGCACTACACTTTAAAAGTATTATGCTATAGCTGCTTAATTACTTGGTCACATGATCTGTTAATTGATTGTTAAATGATTTATAAGGGCAGTTTTGTCTTGATGTATTTTACTCTGATGAAGCTCATAAAAGATGGGTGAAAGTGCTTAGTACGTTCTGGATGTAATAAATGGCTGGTGTGTCTTGTAACAGTGTCATGGATTTCTTCTTTACTAGTTGATGGTTGCTGGTTTCAAAGTTGTTTAATTATTTTCCAGACCTGTCTGGGACGCCTAGCAAATATATTGTGTTTTACTTCACTTATTTGCTGAGTGAACGATTCCGGACTATTTGTGAGGTTCCGGCTGAGAAATGGAGCAGCTTTTAACACAATATGTGGATTTGTCTAAACAAATCATTGGTTTATTGCAAAACAAGAGTGGAAACATTGAGGGTCAAATGTTTCCCTAACTTCAACACAAGAAGAGTTGCTTACTCTTCACACACCACATTCTAGTGGGGTTGTCAATATGCAGATGGCAGTTAGAATAAATACTACAAATCCTGAGGTGCAGAGAGGCTGAGACTTCAGAACTACAGCTTATCCTGACTTTGAGTTGCCCTTGGCACCGCCTACACTCAGTTTGAGACTGTTGACAATGAATAACATTAATTTGGGTTCGTTCAACACACAGATAACTCAGTTTGAGAAGTTAACTAAGAGATTTAAAACACTACAGATGGATAATGTGTTCTTGAGCATTCAATCGAGCTGAACCAAGTATTGGAAGGGCTAAGGATTTTTAAACTCCCCATGGACATCAGTGAACAGTCGGAAGCATTTCAGGACTTAAAAGCATTATTTGGCCACACAGATATGGACTTGATGTGGATTACTATCACTGATAATAATATTAAACTAGCTAAGCTAATTAGTTTCTTTTAAAAAGAGTATTCAAAATGGTTTATTGTTTGCAAGTCTCGTTTTGAAAAGATTTTAACTGATATTCACAAGTATGTAAAGGTTGTCTTAAAGTGAAAGCAGGGTAAAATTGCAAGAGATTCTAATGATTGTGTGGAGAACAGAGCCTATCCAACAACTAAATCAAACAGGAGTAGTACGGCAGCATTGGAACAGGTCAATGGTCAGTATTCTGTAGATGAGGTTAATGAGCCTACACCTACTGACAGTTCTAAAGAAAATGATGCTTTTTTAGAACTCCCATCCCTAAGGCGATCCGATCGTTTAAGGAATTGCAATCAACAGCAGAATGCCCCATCAGTTACACCAGGAATGGGCCAAAATGACCAAAAGAGAGGGAGATGGGGGGTCAGAGATATGTTTGCCGCAACCAATGGCACAATCACAATCTCAGTTTTCAGACCAACAACAGAACCAATTACAATTGAGTGAAAAAGAGTGTTTTGGACTGGTTCATTTAATTGCGTTTTTCCAACTTTAGAAGCATTTTGCACTGAATTTATTGATGAGCAAAACAATGTTGAAAATTTTAACTTGAACACAGTAAGTTGTAAACACATCTGTGTTAATAATTTTTGTATATACAACTTTACTGAGTTAGAAATATCTACAGATTACACCACATTGTTTTGGAAAGGATTTTCTTTTATACTCATGTATAGATATGATGTTGGAAGGTTACTCATACAATTAGAACTGTACACTAGATTGTTGAATTTAAAGATTTTTTTTGCTAATAATGGTAATCTCTCTGCTGACCATGTTTTGAATCCTAAGTGAAGTAGTACCTTTATACCACCCTGTAATCCTATGATAATGGTGTTTGAAAAATTGTGTGAGAGTCAGATTAGGAGATGTGTCTGGTTAGACAAGATTAACAAAGACAATTTAATTAGTGGTGAAAAGTTTTGTTTAATAGAACTCACAGAATCAAACACACACAGAGTGATGAAACCAGATAAAGGTGGGGGGTGTTGATCATGAGCAACATGGATTACTTATGCAAAATGGAAGAATTGTTGAATGACAATAACACATATGAAAAAGTATCAAAATTTGAAGTGTACCAAGCTTATGCAAAGATAAATTGGCAGCTTTATGAATACCTATGTGAAGGAATTATATCAGAACAACAATACAAATTTCTTATGGTTGACCATCCGGTGATTCCTCACATATTTGGTATTCAAAAAATACATAAATTTGTAAATTCACCTCCATTTAGACCAATTATAGCCGCTAAGGGATCCAATACTGAAGCTATGGCTTTGTTCATTGATTTGAACTGTAAACAATTTTTGGAAAAGACTCCCTATATATTAAGGGATTCCTGGCATTGCTTGGACACTATTCAAAAGATACACCTAAATGTTAATGAAAAATTTATGTTTGTAACTATTGACGTCATTAACCTTTTTTCTATTATACCCCATGATACTGGCTTGGAATTTTTTGGGACTAGCTTGAAGGAACTAAAGGAATTGCATGATGTTTTAAAGGAATTAATGGTGGATTTGATGGAGATGGTTTTGCTTAATAGTTTTATGTTATTTATTGGAGAGTTTTACAACCAGATTGAAGGTGTTGCGATAGGGACAAGATGTGCCCCTATATATGAGAATCAAGTGTTGGCCTAGTGGAAGAGGCAGTTTGTTTTCACCTCAAATTATACATCCAAGATGTTAACGTATTTACGTTACCTGGATGCTATACTAATTTTATTTACAGGTACTGAGGAAGAATTACTGGATTTTATAGATTATTTGGAAATATGACTGGGTTTTTAGAGTTTACCAGTCAATAAAACAAGGTAAAAATAGAATATACTGACATTTTGCTATACAAATGTGGTGGTGAAATTTGCTCTAGTATCTTCTGTAAAAAAACTTACAGTAACTCTTTTCTCCATTATGATAGTTGCCTTCCACAGACTTTAATTAATAATGTGGTGAAAGGACAAATGGTCCGAGTATCAAGGCTTGTTAGTCAAGATTAAATATTTGTAAAAGAAATAGATTATCTTATGGATGTTTTTAGGAATAGGTGCTATCCCAAGGATTTATTATTCAGCACACAAAATGGAATATCTAAGAAAAGAAATTCCTTCTATCAACCAGTTCTCCTTGACACTAAGAGGGATGGTGTTAACTTGGATAATACAAGTGTGATTGAGCAAAATATGTATTCCAAGAGTGCAGTTATGACATTGGAGTATAACCATACAGCACCTAAGATAAAGAATATTATAGAAACAACATGGGATAGTGTGTTTACTGGAGACCTTAAGGATATAGTGGGCCCTAACCCATTTTTTCATACAGTAGAGGTTTGAATCTAAAAGAAGTATTAGAAAGAGGTTCAAAGGATCCATACAACAACATTTCCCAGATGGGTAAATGTGGTTTGTGTAGTATGTGTAAGTACATAAATGATGGCTCATATGTGAATGTTACCAACTACAATAGAACACTCAGGTGCCCAGGGCACTGTAATTGTAACACAGACATAGTGGTTTATCTTGCCACCTGCCTCAGCTGTTGCACATTTTATGTGGGTAAACCCATACGCAAGCTTAGGAAATGTATTTTAGAATTAACAGAGACATTAAAAACAAAAAAGGAGCAAGTGCCCTGTTTACCCACAGTGCGGTACGTACAAATTAAAAAAAAAATGTATTCTTTGTGATAGATAGGGTACCTAAGACTGAGGCAGGTGTTGATTTTAAGACCTTATTGGAAATGAGAGAGTGTTTTTGGCAGCTTTGCTTAGAAGCAAATAAACCACTAGGTATAAATGACTGTATTTTGATTACTAGTATACTAAAATATAAATCCTGTTTGATATGACAGAAGGCATTCAGTTTCAGCATTTTAAAGTGGGTATTTGTACACCAACAAATGTTTATGCAGTAGATTTTTACACAGCAGTGAACTTCGATTATGGAATTAATAATAAGTTAGATCTGTATACAATTTTAATGCAATTAATATTTTAAATCAATTTTCATGAATATATATATATATATATATATATATATATATATATATATATATATATACATATATATATATATATATTATATTTGCATATATCTTTATATAATTTTATACAATGGTTGCAATATTTTTATGTAACATTCAAACATAAGTAGTTGCATATGGTTAGTGTGGGTTTGCATTGTATTGGTTTTTATGGTTGCCACTTTTAAATCAAGTAGAGCGCTACACTTTAAAAGTATTATGTTATAATTGCTTAATTACTTGGTCACATGATCTGTTAATTGATTGTTAAATGATTGATAAGGGAAGTTTTATCTTGATGTTTTTTACTCTGATGAAGCCCACAAAAAGATGTGTGAAAGCACGTAGTACGTCCTGAATGTAATAAACAGCTGGTGTGTCTTGTAATAGTATCATGGATTTCTTCCTTACTAGTTGAGTGTTGCTGGTTTCAAAGTGGTTTGTGCATGTGCCTCATTATGGATTTCTTGTGTGGGTGTGTGTGCATTTCTGATGGGTGTCATCATCCACGGCTCCAGTGCATAGCCAGCATCACCCACCGGATGGTGATACAGGATGCGCCCATTGGCATATACCTGGTACAACTATGATGAATGCCAGATGTGTGAGTCATGGTAGCTTCCCTGGCTGCCAACACACACATTCATGATAATTCCCGGGGCATTGCTCACAACCTGGCAGTTAACGGAGTTGAATCCCTTGTGGTTTATGTAGACCCTACCCTGTTCAGCAGGTGGTGCTTTGATGTGGATGTGCGTGCAGTCTATCGTACCCAGTACCTCTGGGTATTTTGCTACATGGTGAAAGAGATGCATATTTCTGGTCCTCTCCTCATGTGTGTTGGGGAAGTAAATGGGCTCACCTTGCATGTGGTAGCATGGCATCCAGGAACTGGTGTAGTATCCTGGATGCAGATGCCTGTGAGACCCCCCTGATGTCCCCAGTAGGTCTTTAGAAAGTACCTGTAGCTAGTATTCTTTAGGCTACACATACCTTGGTAGCCACTGGGATGGGTTCCCCTCTGTTGGCTTTGGGTCTGAGTTGAGGCTGGCACAGCTCAATGAGTTGCTGAAGTATATCTCTGTCCTCCCTGGGAACTCTACTATCTCCAGATCAGGTAGACCCTATTCAATTATCCTGGGTCTGAACACTCTTCCCCTCCACCTCCTCCTCAGTCTGTGGTGGTTGTCAGCATTATCCTCCTCACTGCCTTCAGCCTGTAGCACATATTGATGGATCAAAGCAATGGGAGCCCCTAACATTTTTCTTGTTAAAATTCCTCTGCATGTCTACACTAATGGTGCAGAGTTTGTGGGAAAAACCAAACTTTAAGGTGCTCCCATAGTTTATACTATTTATAGGATCATAGGAAGTTACTAAGCTGTTAACCCTGAGGCCCTTATAAACTTAGCCAAGAGTTTAGCCCATGCATAGACAAATCAGCACCTGATGCCCCTGTCCAGCAGGGTATGGGTGGAATCCCAGGGATGTACTTTCTATTTCCTATCCAGTTATCCAGATTGCGCTTAAAAACGGGTACAGAGGTACACTGCTTGACGTGGAGAGGGAGTTTATTCCATAGATGAGGAAGTCAGGGACACAAATCTGTCCCCCCAACAAGTCCTATTGATGTCACAGACCAGGTTGAGGCAGCATGTGTGGGTTACTCGAGTGGAGCTTGACGTGTGGATATGCAGCAGTCCCATCAAGGCAGGGTCAGAAATCGCCTTGTATGCTAGACAGAGGTCGCCTCTGAGGTGTCTGTATAAAGCAGAGTAGAGGCATAGGGCTTTTAGCTTATCTGTGTATGGTAGATATTTGAGGCCCTGGATTCTCCTGGTGAGGAACCTCTGTTGTCTCTTCAGCTGCTGCATGTGCTTTGTGAGGTATATGCTGAATGGGGCATTGTACTCAATAATGGGTCTTATAAGAGAAGAATACAGGGATGTTAGGACCTCCTTGTCCCTGGATTAAATACCCCTACTTGTGAGGTGGGCCTTGTAGAAAGCTTTCTATACAATGGAAGCAACATGGTGGTCAAAAGTCAGGCTGCTATCAATTTGGATGCCCAAATCCCTTATGACTGACTGTGTGCTTAGAACATTGTTATTAATGTGATAATTTGTGGGGACATCTCTCTCCCCAAAGGGGATGATGATGCATTTTATGTATTTAGCTTGAGGCCATGTTTCTGGCACCAGTCATTTGCTTGGGTGAGACCCTCTTGGAGGATGTCCATGTCACTAGTGGAATTGATGACAGCTCCCAACTTGCAGTCATCTGCAAACTTGGTCAGTCATAGCCCACTGGTTTTGGCCTGTACCTCAGAAAAATATATCACAAATAACAGAAGCCTCAAGACCGAACCCTGGGGTACACCACTTGATACAGGTCTACTGCTTAAGGTGACTTCCCCTATTTTGACTAGGTGGGTTCTATCGGTGAGCCAGTTGGCTACCCACCTAGTAACATACAGATTGATGCCTAGTTGAGAGAGTTTATCTATTATGCCTGAATGAGAAATAGTGTTGAAGGCTTTGGCCAGGTCAAATAAGGCAGTGTGCACTGACTTCCCCTCATACATGGCATTAATGACTGTTTCAAAAAAGTTGAGCAAATTTAAAAGACATGACCTCCCGTTGATGAAGCCAAACTGTGTGGAATTGAGTGTTTGGAGGTTGCCAATGTCCTTATTTGTGAGGTCTGTGATAATCCGTTCCATGGCCTTGCTGATCAGGCTAGTTAGGCTTATGGGTCTATTATTTCCCAGATCAGTCGATGCTCCAGCTTTGTTTAAAGGGATGACAGTGGCTGTCCTCCACTCAGCTAGGACAAAACTGGTACTCAAACTTTGGTTGAATAGGGTGCCTAATGGTGCTGTAAGTTCCTGCCTGAGTTCATACAGGATGCAGCATGGGATATTATCAGTTCCCATGGAGGCTGTATTTTCTGCCTTTGAAAGAGCAGTGATGACTTGATCCCTAGATATAAGGGGAATGGAGCAGGTACTGGGAATGTCCTGATTTACTGATGGGGAGGATAGAGGGGTGAATTTTTTTCTGAATCTGTCAGCCAGCAAGTTTGCTATATCTATGGCATTTGTATATGCAGTGTCCTTGACCATCAGTTCTGAACAGATCTGGGTGCTACCTTTGAGATTACAGACATATTTGAAGAAGGCCTTATGATTGCTTCTAGTAGGTGTGGCCAATTTGTACTTGAAGTTTGCTTTGGAGGATTTTACTAGTGCTATTATTTGCTTGTTTAGGCTAAGGAGAGATTGCTTCCAATTGGGCACCTGATCCTTCTTGGTCCTGGTCAGCAATTTCTTTCTTCTGTTATAGAGTTTATTTATTGTTGATGTCCACCAGACAAGTTTGCTCTTCCTTGCGGAGGATGATTTAGTCCTGTCAGGTATTCCTGATTCCATGCATCTATATAAATATTAGTATAGTAATTTGGTATAGTTTTGGATTCCAGTTGTGCTGCAGATGCTGCCTGTATGATTGGTTGATTATGATGCATTCTACCTGCTAGCTATGTCATTTGTTCTTGATTGCTATTATTCTGCTATTTTCCTTTTTTTCCTTTTTTTCCTTCTCATTTCTGCCCCTTTTAAGCCCCGAGGTGCACCGCACAAACCTGTTGCCCAAATGTAAACAGTACTGCTATTTCCATTTTTGTTTTGTTTGTTTGTTTGTTTTAGAGACGGTGAATGCTGTGCATACCTGTTTAGCTAATGTAAACACTAAGAATGACCCTCCCAGGATGCGAACACCCTCTTCATTTCATGGAATAAGTCAATACAGCCTCAGACATAACCCCTTTCTTAGCTGTGCTTAGCTAAGCTTATCTGGGGGCCATGGAGCTCCAATGTGCTTACACCATGCATGACACACATGCTTTTTATGTCTGTTGCTCCTCCTGCTTACACGATTGTGTTATAGCACCTACACGTTAGAGGCAGTTTGGCATGGCACTTACAATATTTTTGTGATGCAGTAAATTTCCCCTCATTTGTGTGCCCACTGCCTTAGTCTCTAGTTACTGCACTACCCCAGATCCTTTCCCCTTAGCATCCACTGTTCCCTGGTATTGTTTTGAGTCTGCATGCCATAGACTATAATGGCAAAATGCCGATTTCCTTTTTTTTTCCATTTTCAGCCAATGGCCATATATGGCCATTGGCATGCCTAAAGATTATAATACATGCTTTTATTTGAGCTGTCATGCCTCCGTTTTAATTTTTGCAGAAATTTATTCAGCTAGTAACCGAATACATTTCTGCAACTAACACTATTCTTGCAAGGATGCCTGCCTGCTTGCTGAATCACTAATTCACCTCATTTGCATGATTTTCACCAGAAAATTAGGTAATTAGCATTATGCAATGGTGTCCATGCAAGAACAGTGTAAGCAAGCTTGTGCTCATCAGAACAGTAGTTTACTGGATTGCTCGGCAGCCATATTCCGTGCCGGAGTGGCTACACAGTTCCTGCATGGAGATTTCACTTTATTGAATTCCAGGGTCAGTCTGTCATGTCCATATAATTCATGAGTATGTCTGACAAATACTTTTTCTGTGGCAAAGATGAAAAATCGCCACTGTGAAAGAAAATGTTTTGTCTCTTATGCACAAGTTTGAACCCTACATTGTAAAAATTTATTTTATCAGTGTTTAAAGCCACTCAAAAATGTGTCAGGTCAAAAAATGTATGCCTCCAGTACATCTGCAAAGTTAAATCACCTAACAGTTCCAGCAGCAAACAACCCTCAAACTAATGCCGAGTGTCAGATTGAGCTTTCAATTTAAAAAAAAAAAACACTTTCCTTTCTGTTTGGCTCTGCTGCTCTTTGCTTAACATCACACAAACATGGTTAGCATCGTTATTCAGGTTTGTGCACTACCAGTAAACATGATAACATACTTTGGAGGGAAATCACTTTAAACTATTGCTGTTTTCTCTTTTCAGACATGTCTGGTGGTAGAAGTGAAGTTGTCCAAATTAGGGCTCAGAGGTGGGGTATTTCCAGTCCAGAATCTTCATTAGATTCCTTATAAAGTGCCACAGCCAAAGGATCTTGTAGCAAGACTATACTGGCTCCTAGAAAACATCTGAAGCATGAAATATTCTGGCCAAGATTGTCTCCAGTGTGGTTGTCATTCCACACACTGGAGAACAGTGTAGAGATTATTTTAATGACCTGAAAAGGCGCAAGTGGGATACTATCAACCAGTGGCTGGATGAGATCAGGACTGCTGACATTCTACAGCTGTGTAATGATACTGACAATAAGAATTAATAGTAGATAGAAAGTTGCATATAGGCAAGACTAGTACGAATGCGTGCATAGTACAAGTGTGTGGCATGTGATGAATGACCACGGTTTTATTTGTAGGTGTTTTCACAAATCATTTATTCTAATACATTTGAAATGTTATGTAAAATGCACAACTAAGCACAGGTGTACTGGTGGATGCCACCAGATATACCCAACCAGAGGAAATAGACAATCCACTAGCTGACATGTCACCCCCCCTGTTGCCACTATCCATCAGCCAAAGTATACATGCAAACATTGCTCATTTTCTATGCTAAGGAGGACAGCACATCTGTGTGCTCTGTACGGCTAATAACACAGAATCAGTGGTCCATGATAATATTACAGATTGCCTATTGCAGGACTCCAAACATGGACCTACCAGACAGGGTTGGATCCATATTGTAACATAGCCTCCAGATGGACTATGTTCCTGTAGAAGAGTGTACATCAACATGCATCCATCTGATTTGGGGGAGGAACATCACTTGATGCATCCTGACTCTCCTCATCTGTGATGTAGACCAAACATATCATCATGGACCTTTTTTAAATGGATACTGGTAATATACTGGCTGTGGGTGAAACACGTGTGTGAATTGTTCAGGCTACATCCATGGCTGTTACATCTGTTAGATGTCTTCATGAAGGTCAACAAGGGCATACATAATGGCAACACTATCATCCTGTGGAACTTGACCATTTCAAGACGTTTGACACAAATCCACATTGAGGTATTATTGCGACACTGTCACTAGTGGCCATAAACACCTATATCACCAAGTGGATACACCACTGGATCACATATGTGAAATAAACATGTTGAAGTGTGTGGGGTGTCCTATATCTAGAGTCCAATGATCAGGTCTGTACCTCAGGGCTATATACTGGGCTCTTTCCTGTACATTATTTAAGTTAACAGACATCAAGAATGACATACATATCCTTTGCCCAAACATATTTCTGGAGGACTGCAGATTGTGGACAATTGTTGAATTCAAGTGTGAAATTAGCATAATACACACAGTATCAACATACACAAAGGATTGCTGTGACAGCCATGAAGACATATGTGATGAAAAAAATCATGGGGGATTTGTAACATTATAAAAGTAAACTCACACCCTAATGATAATGTAGACAGCACACCCCTATGAGCAGACCAATTGGTATGTGACCTGTGTACTCAGGAAGAAGGTATGCAGAACATCTACCAGCATGTGCCCTCAGTGGTGACTAATCCCTTGTATGTAGCACAACTCCTGAGTATGTGCAGGACATCCACATCAAACACCATTATACTTCCATAGTTCACAGCCTTCATCACACCAGTACCTGAGTACAATGTGCCATTTTTCATGTACCTCCATCTTCCAGGGATGCATTTCTCAAGTGTACCATATTTTCCACAGTGAGCTCCCACATATCTTATTGGCCATACATAAGTATTCTTTTGGTTGCATTAACATTATCTGATGGTGCAGAACCCCCATCAAAGTGTTGTATCAAATATGTACATGATACCATGTTCCTATGATGCACACAGTATATACATAGCTGATTGACAGCATTGATGGCATGAGTTACATTTGTGACAGTGTGGATTGCCAAGCACACCTGTCAACTAGCCTGGATTGATAATAATCTCACATATGGGTAAAGCAGTGCCCCCTCTAACATCTTCAGCAAATGTTAAAGTTCCAGGATGGTGTGCTTGATTCCCCTCATAGATTGCTGACAACTCATAATAGTTATACAAGTGTGTTTTTGTAGAAGCATCTATGATCACTCACAATCGCATATATTATGTCAGAGACAAGGATTACTGGTGGTATTATTCTGATATTGTCCATGACTGTGATTGCTTCTGTCTACTGTTGTCCATTAGCCTGTTACTATGTGTCCCACTTGGTTGAGATATCTACTGACATTACAGTCATATTCAGGCAACTCATTTTGCACAGCTTCACAATATTCATCTAACCCCTATTGTATATACTGTCCCTGATATATGTTCTCTCCATTGTTCATGTCAGGATGCGTATATTTCAATGACTCTTTTCCATTATGTCACCTTATGTGACAGTCACATGATATATATTCACTGTAATATATATTCATTTGTACTATATCATGTTGATATGTGATTAGTGTTCTTGCTACAACTAACTTCATTGACATGCCCTCATCTGCTGCACATTACCATGTTTCACCTATACTCTTCACCTGTGTTCATTCCTATAAGTCATCTGTGTGTCCCTATTCAATACACAGACTTCTCATGGCTGTTTATTTATAATGCAGTCTATGTACCCTTATGGATCATTTACACAACTTTTGTTCAGTATGCCTGAAACAGGTTTCCACAATACTCTGCACTGTATATACTTTCATATAATGTATTAGAACTATATACATTGCTTTATTGACAACTCCAGTAATCATTGTGGCATTCTGCGCAAACATATAGACCTAGTTTGCCTGCCGGTAAACAGGCTTACATGCCTGCTGCTGACCATGTTGCTTTACATGGTTTTTTGGCCAGCAACACTGTTGCTGACCATGAAACCATGCTTGTTTACATTTAACATGGTGCCCAGCATGAATATGCAATTAGCACTGCTACTTACCACGCAAACATGCAAACTCCTAGAAGGCTTCATGCTAAGCAAGCACAAAGTTTATTGAATTCCCAGGTTGATATTATAACATCATCTGGATGGGGGATGGCCTACTAATATGGATCTTAAGATTTCAAAGTGTAAACATGTGCTGTTAATGCAGGTAAAGAGTCTTAAAAACTTTATTCATGTCAGCAATCTCTTCAGAAACATCATTCCTCAGACAGAGGACAGTGTTATGTACCACAGAGCTTCTGTTAACAAAATCATACAAGTTGATGTACAATAAGGGACACAGTAAGGTATATGTGAGGCCCATGATATTACTTGGCAAATTGCACATCACTAAGCAAATTAATACATCTTCCCTGTTCTGCATTTCAACTCTTAGACTGCCCATCCCCTCCATCAAAAGATGAGGATGATGGTGTTCTTGAACTGGATGTAATATGTAATGATAAAACACAATCTGATGACACTTTTCCAAAGTATGTAATATTAACAAAACCAGTGGTCAGACATATAACAGTCTGTAACAATATTTATTGACCCTGGTGTTCATACGAATTTGATGAATAACTGAGTTATTTTGAACCATGTTCAAAATATGCGATAATATCAATAAGTGAAATATGCTTCTCTAAAGAAATACTATGGGTGAATTAAACCAAGATAACAGTTTCTAGTATGTATCCCATATGTACACTGGAAACCACAACATGCCAAAATGTAGGCATGCTGGTTTGTTTCCTAACAAGGAAAGCTAACAACCAGTATGTGTTCTTACTCAACAAACGGATACTGCTCTACAAACGTGTTGTTAGGAAAGTTGATGCAAGCAGAGAATTACAGATTATGGACATATTTGTAAGAATTCAATAACTAACTAATTTATTCATAAACATGCACAACATAAACTTTAATATCAGTTATTGGAATATACTTCTCGAAAGAAATAATATGGGTGACGTAAACCAAAATAAGATAATTACAGATATGTTTCCCATATGTAGATCGGTACCCACACCTTGCCAAAAATGTAGGCATGCCAGCCTGTTTTCTTACAGGCTGAGCTAATGGGCAGCAGGGGTATTAGTTCAATAAACAGGTATGACAGATGTTCATTCGAATTCCTGTGAAGAACAGATGAATGCAGAAACTGCAAATACTTTTACAGACATTTTATTGTAAAGAAATAGTAGCTATCATGATATCGTATATGTAAGTGGTGAGACAGGCATTACTTTTTGACTTAAATAAATGTGACTGTTTACTTTATTAGGAGAAATGAACTAAAGAAGTTATGTATGAGTTTTTATTCTGACATATAATGGTGTAGTAGGCGATACTGTGGTACTACAATGAAACACTATGAAGTGGTATCTGTGGCCTAGGCTCTATAGGTGTCAGTGATAAACAAGGACAGTGGCTACGTGAAATTATGTCATTAGAGGTTGTAAAACATATCTACATCTTCAAATGTCATAATTTTGCATATTATAATCATTATTAAAAAATAACACCATAGGAGTCAAGCCCACAGTTATAAGGACTGTAATTACCATGGCCACTTAATTATCCCAATGAGCTAATTGTCACAGCAACAGCTAAAAGGTTATAAAAACATCTATCTGATATATATATATATATATATATATATATATATATATATATATATATATATATATATATATATATATATATATATATATATAATATATATATATATATATATGTATATATATATATAAAAAACAGATAAATATCTGTAAACTCCATAGGAATGCCTGGGTATGTGTGGAATTCTGATTCCCCTGATGACATCTCAATATTTCTGGCCTCACTGCATACACTGGGGGGGTAACACATCCCCACCAGTGGGATTGAAGCTGGAGTTCCAGGCCATGTTTCTTTTAATTACAAGGCTGTGTAGCAAGACAATGACTGCGTATTGTTGTAGAATGCATATTCATGTATTGTTTTTGATTATAGCAGCAGAATTGAGCCATGCACACACTTCCACACAGAGTGAGGATGATGAACATAAGTTTAATGACATGTATTCATACAAATGAAGTACAGATAGACCAGTCCAAACAACATGTGCAATGCTGTTTGCATTAATATTCCCAGGTCCATCTACATCAGGACTAAACCAGGGATTGGCAGGTGAGTGTCTCCATACTGTTACTGTAGCCACTACCTTGTTATTGCCTCAGCCTCATTTCATGGGACTGCTATTTGTTATCCTGTTGTTATTTACCTAACACTGTATATGACAGCAACATCCAGTGGAGGCCCAAGTTGTGCAGGTTCAAGTGCAGACAGACCAGGTATGTTACAACAACATTCTCATAGCTTGCATCAATATGCAGCACACATGTGATACATGACATTTCTGTCAATATGTGCCAACGCAGAGTTGTAACGTCCATCACGTGAGTATTTGCAGCACATGTTACTATGTTGCATATGTGATGCTGTTAATATTGTTCTTGCTAAATATATGACTGCATTGCCGGTCTCATTACTTTCCCATTGCAGGATCCACAGTACAACCAACAAACTCCCCACAGCAGGAGTTTGTGTATGCTATTAACTATGTTTCTTACCTGTCATTGCTGTTACTTCTGTAGTTGTCTTCCTTTTAATATTGTGCCCTTCTTCCCATTCCAGGGACAGTCTACATCAACGTCATCGAGTGCACATACAGTTGGTATGTGTATGTCACACCTTCTGTATGTTTCAAGTGTGTTTACCTGGTTAATGGTGTCAATGATGTGATCACTAATGTTTTTTTTCTGCAATAGTTGAAGTTCATCCCTTTTCAATAGCACCATCTTCCCATCTTCACTTTGCCAGTTATGTGCTTTTTTGTGTCAAGTATTTGCTGGTCTGACTGCTGGTTTAGTTGCAGCCTTGCTCAGAATCTAGCTGGCTGTCTTCTAGGGTGCACAGTCACAGCCTCTTTTATGGTTTGTATCACTGCAGCCTGTTGCAGTTCATTAAGGGCAGGTTGTACTGTTATATATTTTTTGATGTTTTACTGTGGATTTCACTATAATCCATAGTATTTGCTTGAATTCCTTGGGATCCATAAAGCATGCACCAAGAATTTCAGAAATGGAGTCAGCATGGCTGTTTGTCACATTTAAGCTGCACTTTATGTGCACAATGTGTTTTGGAATCACACTGCTGTGTGCAGAATCCCTAATCAGCCTACATTCGATGCAGTTCATTAAGGGCAGGTTGTACTGTTATATATTTTTTGATGTTTTACTGTGGGACCCAAGCTGATAGCAATCTCTCATTTGACAACCACGTGGCCAAAGTGGTTAGAAAAACATTTTATATAGCCCAACTAATCATGAATGGATTCACATCTAGATCAGGGGAGGTCATCGTGCCTCTTTACTCATCCCTCATCAGGCTCATAATTGAGTACAATGCCCCTTTTGGGATGTACCTTACCAGACACCTGCAGCAACTGGAAAGACCCCAAAAGTACCTCACCAAGAGGGTCAAAGGGCTCAAACAGATGCCATATGCTGCCCGGTTAAAGAAACTCCAGCTCTACTCAGTGGCATACCGCCTGCTCAGAGGCGATCTGTGCCTGACGTATAATGCCATGTCCAACCCGGAATTAATGGACATGCTGCACCTCAGAAAATCCAAATCCCATCGAGCTACGCGCTCGAGACTTGAACCGCAGCACTGAAATAAATGGGACATGCTGGGAGGGCAGATTCATAACCCAGAGGCTCCCTTCACTCTGGAATAAAATCCCAGTCCAGGTTAGGCAGAGTCCCTCATTGACTCTCTTCAAGAGGAATCTTGATGAGTGGATGGGAGATCGTAGGTTTACCCCGGGTATCACTTCTGTGTCACTGTTAGACAGAGGCACAGTATACTAACCTGGAAAAAGGGCATAGCAAAATTAATTTAAAATGGGTGGCGAAAGCCAAACACACTCTGGCTAGGCTTATAAATGCCCTAGGGCAGATAGCCTAGTATGAACCTATGAACCTATGAACCTATGATTTCACTATAATCCATAGTATTCACTTGAATTCCTTGGGATCCATAAAGCATGCACCAAGAATTTCAGAAATGGAGTCAGCATGGCTGTTTGTCACATTAAGCTGCACTGTATGTGCACAATGTGTTTTGGAATCAGACCGCTGTGTGTGGAATCCCTAATCAGCCTACATTCAATACTTAAGAACTCTGGCTGCCTTCAGCATGACTTCTGAAATCACACCTGCAGCAGTGAGCTGAAATTTTCCTTTGGCATGCTATGTGTCAGCAAATAGCTTCTGCAAATTTTATGGAATCTTGTTCACAGTTATTGTCTTTGGCTTTAAATTTACTCACCATGATTTGATCATTAAATTTTTTTTTTCTCTTTTGTCAGATTACTTGCCATACCTGTCAACTTCTTTGCTCAAGAATTCTGGGCAAAGACAAAAATAATGGGAGACAAAGATCCAGAATTGGTGACGATTTTTAGATATTGCTCTAAATCACTTAAGCTAATAGAACAACAGGATTTGCATGAAATTTTCAGAAAAATACGAACTATGGAACTCTAATGTCTGACATTATTGGCTGACTGTATTCTTCAGTGATTTCTCAAAAAATCAAAAATGCTACGAAGGACTGTGTGAAAATATGAGGCAAAACCAAGGACATTCTCTCAAATTCTGAAATGATCTATATATAAAAAAATCAGTTAAAATAACATTTTTTGATACTTGTATGGAACAACATGGTGTAAACGATCACAATGAACCTGAGTTAGTTTTATACTATCTGCCTTGGGTCATGGTTGAGTACTGTTGCAATAAATATAGATATGATGAGTACTATTACTGGAAGAGAAAATATTAATGTTATAATAAATGTGAACAAGATGAGTAGTGGGGCTGTAAAAGAAAATATTCTAAATTTGGACATTTAAAAATGTGACTCTGTCTACAATATCACTATAATATCAACACTGCATAGGAATGTCTTGAACTGCAAGACTTAGGTCTTGCAAAACAAAAAGACGTTTACTGTGACTTCCCATTAATCATAAAAAACTCTTCATCCTGCATAAAATACTTTCTCTAGCACAAAAGCAAAAAAAAAAACCCACTGACAAAAAAACAAACAAAAAAATGTTTTTAAAAATAGCAAATTAATTAGAATGTAGGGTTAGATCCCAAAAGACTTGCTGTCAGCGTGAGTGGCTTACATCAGTGTAAGTCATATGTATAAACAGCTTAACACCAGGGGGCATATTGCAAAAGATCTGCTCTCAGTGTAGGTGGTCATTTAAACTGAGAGCAACTATTTTGGAATTGGACCCATAATGACCATTAAACATTTTAAATGGCCCACTATTATGTCAACACCCAGCATTATAGAAAACAATAACTCAAAAAACTAAAATAGTATTCCATAAATTAAAACAATGAATATATGACAGCTGCATGTAATAGTGTAAGAAGCGATAAGTAAAAAGTAGAAAAAAAGGTTTACTTAATCTTAACAGGACATCACAGAAGAACTCCCAGCTCCCCCCCCCCCCCAAAAAAAAAAAAACTGAGGTAACAGAACCAAGGACCCTCCTACTTTATAACAAAAGTTACAAAAAATTAAGTGTGGAAAAATTCTCTCCCAAAGTAGAAATAACTTCCCATTCAAATCAACGTGTTGATGTTAGCCTAAAAACAAATCTATAAAAAGAACCTATTTAAAAAAAAAACATCCATTACCCCAAATTAATATACTTATTGCACTGGCTGAAAACAATTTATGAAAACAAAATAAAACAAACAAGTAAACAACAAATTAAAACAAACCCGATTTAAAAGTAGCACTGACATAAAACAACAGCTGTGTAAAAAGAAAGAAACTTCACAAAAAGTAGTCTATGAACCATTGTATCTTCTCTAAAGACTTCCAAATCCTTTTCCAAATGTTCAACTCTCTATAGCCTTTATCAATACTCACAAAATCTATCACTTAAAAAAGGAAAGTTAAATGGTCACTTTCGTATGAAGATGGGCAGAAATCATAGGGCAGATATATGAGACAGAAATACAAAATAATAACTAAGTAACATCTTAGGAAAAATTCAAAGAAGGGGATTCCTATTTAGTGCTTTACCAGACCCTACTCAAGGCTACCAACCATTGCATATCAAACCCAGGAAATGTCCACTGGGACATATTTGTGTTTTAAAGCATTTGTATTATTACAAGTCAGGTAAATCTTTTTTGGTAAAGTGTATACTCCACCCCCACTTTTCATAACTGAGTTATTTTTTCCTTCTTTTTATGGCCTTTTCTTCTCCTGGAGTATTGTGAATTCTGATTGAAGAAACACAAATATGGAATATATGTTATTTATTTCATATTATTTTCTTTTATCATATATGTCACATGGGTCTACTTCACATCACTTAAAACCCATTCGACTGACTTTCATTTCACCGAGACCAAATTACCAAATTTGTCAAAATACTGAAAACTCATATGATTGAATCTCTTTTCACTGACATCTTACAATGCTAAATTTCAAAAGACTAAACCTTAAACCATAGCCAAACATATGTACAACACTAATAACTACCTCTCTCCATAACTTAAAAACTGCTTACTTACCCTCTTAACATAAACCGGACAATATAAAACCAAACTATGTGGGGAGGACCCCCTAACTATATATACTAAATCCAGGATCACACTACAGTGGGGAAAAGGGCATATACATTTTACTTGCCTTACAGTACTCTACATGCTGCAGTACTGCTGGGAATGCACAAAACAACCACCATATAACTTTAGATACTTCCCATAAAAATATAAAGAGACATACCCACATTTAAAAATACTACAACACTACTTTCTACATGACTATTGGCATTCTGACAGTCAGTACTGTAAGTTACAGATACTCCCCAGGATTCAACAAATTCTGTGCAAGAATAAAACTATTCTTGTATGGAATGGCTCATGTTCATTTACCACAGCAGCACACCTTGCATATTTATGAAGGTATGCTGCAGTACTCCCTATATGGACACTAATCATGAACGAGTGCAGGGGGCATGTCCAAGTAGTGCACAGACACTGAACATGCCCTCTGCACTCAGAAAGTGCCATACAGCACTTTCTAAATCAATCTGGCATAATATTAGATATTTACTCTAATATTATGCCAGTATTTCAGTGTCCGCAGACACTGAAATGAAATAATCATCATTTCTGTGTCTGTGGACACTAAAATAAACATTGGCATGAAGAAATCAATGCAGGGGGTGTGTGACAGGTTCTGTGACACAACCCCTGAATTGCCAAAGTGCCGTACAACATCTCTGCTACCTGCTGAAGCAGGAAATATGTGCAAATGCACAAATAATGAGGGATAAATCCCTCAAAAGGGACAAAACACACATATTGCTCACTAAACATGGAAAGTTGATAGAAAACAGGTCATGCATTAGCATGAATCACTGAGGGGCAGAAGTCTAAAAGCAAATGTATGACAATATTCCCTTACAACAGTGCATGTTGACAAAGGCACAAATAATGGGGGGAATAAATAATAAAATAGGGACACATCTGAAAAATTGCCCTCATGCACTTAGAAACTTGATAGAAAACAGGATATATATTAGCAAGAGTTCCTGAAGGATAGAAGCCTGAAAGCCCAATGAATGCCATTATTTCACGACTGCAGTCCTCAATGAGTTGTCAGAACACTACAAGACTCACATATATAACATAATAATATAATTGTAATATATAATTTTTTTCTAGCCTAAGGAATGTTTACGCATAGCTAAGTGGGTGTGCACGTTATGGCCCCCCATTTAGCATAGTTTAAACATCCCATAGGAGATAAATGCAGATATACAGATGACATTCCCAAGCTGAGATAGTGTAGTGGTTATAGTCGCGGCTTTACATACAGGCATTTGCAGTTTGAGTACCAAAACAAACAGCTTGTTTTTCTATGGGAAAGTAGTGTTAAAATGATTTTTTGTAAACTTAAATTATGTAGCAACTGTTTTTTGTCAACCAGGGTAGAGTAGCAGGAACAAAAGTGAGATCTCAGTCTAGAAAAAAATGTGAAACCCCCATATAAGCACACGTGCCCCTTTCAGTATAGTCACACAAGAATATAATGTAATTAAAGCACATAGGGGGATGTTATGGAAGGTAAACATAAAATTATAATATGTCAGTAATGATGAATCAATCGCAATCCTGATACTCTATAAAATGAAATCAGAACAAGGCTAAGTAGAAACAAAACAGTCAGCACTGCTAAGTCTCCAAACCAGGATGTTGTGCTCTACAATCACAGCAACATTCCACTAGACCATCTGAGCTGTGACATTCTGTAATTCTTTAGCAAACGTATCATGCATTCTGGTCATTTAACATTAATGAAAAAACATCAGTCCCAAGTCTCAAAATCATGACCCTGTACACTATAGTCAGAACAATTTACCACTACACCATCTGAGCTGTAAGAATGGATGTTGCTTTTTCAAACATATCATGCAATAGAGGCATTCAGCATTAGGGAGAAGGCTCTGTGGAATCATTCATGTGTTGTATATAGACATATATATATATTTTAATAGATATATATACATATATATATATATATATATATATATATATATATATATATATATATATGTCTATTAAAACATATCTATGAAAAAGTAGATACATAATATAGATATACATATATAAATATATAAAGGAAGGAAAAAAAAAAAAAAAAAAAATATATATATATATATATATATATATATATATATATATGGTTCCCCTTTATAATCTCGAAATACGAAATACTGAAAGCTCGAATTTCAGTATCTCGAAACTATAAAGTCGAACGGCCCACAATCCTGAAACACACAAACACGAAAACTACAATCCCAAACATACACAAGCCATACATAACACAACACACACACCATACAACCCACAACACACAAACTACACAATCCTACACTACATCTACGCAGGGGTACAAGCCCTCCTGCAACCCCCATGTGGCTCCCCACACCTCCCTACTTATATATACCAACTCTGAGATCGCACTAACAGTAAAGAAATGCATTACTCACATGCAGACATTCAACACTCCCTCGCACACACACACACACACATCACACATACATAAACACAAACACATCCAACACTAACACTCATACTTACACCACCCTACCCTAACCCACACGCACAACTTACAATAATCCTCACATACACTCACTTACCTTCACTTCTGTAAAACATCCCGGCCAAACACTTCCCATCTCATTGCTGCACTGCATAAGCGTGGATTTGAGATATTCGAATTTGCGCTTATGCACTTTCAACATTTTTCATTTTCGCCTTTATGGTCTCGAGATACTGAAATTTGAGCTTTCAGTATTCTGGGATTGTAAAGGGGAACTATATATATACCTATATATATATATATATATATATATATATATATATATATATATATATATATATAATATGCAGTGCAGTCATAACTCAGAGCCATCCCTTTCAAACTCTTAGTGCAAGAAACCTGTGCAAAGGCTGTAAAGGGGGGTGGGCCACATATAGTGACATATTTCAAATATCGCTGTTATAAATGAAAACATTTGCTACATCAGCAGGGTACAATTTAGCAGACGATTACTGAAGGATATGAGAATGGAATCTGAAATGTTATGTCATTATTTACTGGCATAAATCTTGGATCATCACAGTGATTTACCAGACAAATGCAAATAAATTGCAGAGCACAACAAAAGCATGGGCCAAACATCTGGACATTCTGTGAAAATCCTGACAGTGGAGAGGTATGCTCAGAACCCATAAGTGCAATGAAGCTGGACCAAGCCTGACAAAGTGTGTGTGTGTGTGTGTGTGTGTGTGTGTGTGTGTGTGTGTGTGTGTGTGTGTGTGTGTGGGGCAAGGGCATGAAAATAGAGACAGATCCAAAATATGTGAGTAGATAAGCTGAGAAAGTTGATGTAGTAACAATGCATGTTCTAACATTTATTGACTGAAATATCACAAGTCTGGGACTCAATTGCTTCTCATTAGTGACCTCAGTCCCCACATCTTCCTACTGATGTGTCAGGAATACACAACAGTTATGGGAACCAGACCAAAGATATTGGCCAAACAACTAAACATCTTACGAATGTGTGGACATAACACAACATTAGGGAAACTACACTCAGCTACCAAGTAACATCCAAACTACAATAAGACTGACATAACACTAGCCAAATCCAGCTCTGTAGCTGTACACATGCATTTGCAAATACAACAGGTACTACAGGGATGTAACACTAGTGGAAAACAGACACTGGTGTGAAAGTGCATACCACAACCAATTGCACCACAGTCATAACGACATACCATTAAGCAACCTGAACACTACAATATAATGACTGTGTGAGCAACAATTTCCCATCTGCCACTCACACATTACTCCTACATATACTGCCCCAAGTCCCAGTGTAGTGGGAGTCTTGAAGTGTTACAGGACATGTCACGGTCTGCCCGTGCAAACATATACAGGTTATAGGGAACCAGAAACCAGAGCAGCATGCACAGTTAGATAGAAAGGGCTCATGACATTCAC
This sequence comes from Protopterus annectens, assembly GCF_019279795.1. Classification (NCBI taxonomy): domain Eukaryota; kingdom Metazoa; phylum Chordata; order Ceratodontiformes; family Protopteridae; genus Protopterus; species Protopterus annectens. The sequence goes on along the minus strand of NC_056728.1, from coordinate 1,484,935,246 downwards.
ATGTACCCCCTCCCCACACAACCCAAATAACATGTACGCACTACACTGCTACACACTCCTGACAGTCTGTTAACAATGGCCATAGATACACAGACTTCTCAAATGTACAGTTTCCCACAGAATGTATAGACACAGGACTCATATCTATGGCTGCTTCCTTGTTACATATCTGCGGGGGTCTATGACATCACTGGGATGGTAGCAGGAATTAAGGCAATAAATAATGATACTACATACATCTGAACCTCTTAGTGCATGACATCTGGACAAAGCTTGACATAACTGGGGGACAGATGGCCAAACACAGGGGTATATTGGACATATTGCTGTTATAAATTTAGACAGTTGCTGGTGTTACCGGGTTTGTCGTCACATATCTCCTCTGAGGGATATAAAGTCAGTAACACCAATAGATGTTAGCATTTACTGACTGCATTCCTCAGAGTATCCTACTGATTAGCCAAGGACAACAACTGTCTGTGGAGCAGACCAAATATATGAGCCATGCATCTCGACAATGTCTAGGCCTCTTGACTGTGTAGAGGTATGACCGCAGTCATGTAACAGAATGGAAATCCCCTGACAGCTGCCAAACATGTCACACAGCACCTTATGAAGCACAGTAAGACCAACACGACACTCCCCCACATCAGCTCTGGGCAGTTACCCATTCATATTCAAATATAGCATGCACTACAGGAATGGAACTATAGTGAAAAGCAGATAGTAGTGCAAAAATGTCCACCTCAAGATGTTTGCACCATAATTGCAACAACATACCAGTACCCAAAATGAACTCCAGATTAAAACAAGTGTCTGAACAAACATATCCTGATTACCAGTCACACACTACACTGACATATACTGGCAAACATCACAGTGTACTGTGAATACTGCGGTGTTACAGGACATTTCACAGTCTGTCCCTACAAGCATACAGACCTGATAGACCGCTAGCAGCCATTGCAGCATGCACAGTCAGATAGGTAAAGGATGTATGGTACTCACATCTGCTACTCTGCTTACCCAGCCCAACAAACATCTACACTCAACAGTGCTACACAATCTTGGCAGTCTGTTCACAATGTCCAGACATACATTACTGTCATATGTACAGATTTCCACAGAATTTCCAGGGTGTGAAACCATAATCCTGGCCACTGCCACATACCATGGCCAGGAGTCTGCTAGATCACTGGGATGATAACTGGAGAGCAGTCGGTAATTAATGATATACCATATCTCTGCACCTCATAGTGCAGGACATCTGGATATTGCATGATGTACTTGGGGGACAGAGGACGGGAAAGAAGGAGACATATCACACAAAATTATGTTTCAAACTGAAACAGTAGCTGGTGTTACACGTGTTGTTGCAATATAACATCCCTGAAGGATATGACGTCTGGAACACCAATGGATGTCAGTTAGTGACTACAATCTTAACATCCTACCAACCCCACAAAAACAGATGTTGTTTGAGGAACTGACCAAACATAACAGGCAAACCTCTGGCCACTCTATGGACAACATGCCTGTTGAGATGTATGTCAGAGGCATATCACTGTCAAGTCATTCAGTAAATGCATGTCCAGACAAACCATGTCAATCTAGTAACCCTCCATGTGTATAACATCACTAATGACATAAAATCTATACCCAAATATGGAGTTTTGTTTCCACATGTCCTGTCCTGTGAGGAATTCCCACCTACTGTCTGTGAAGCTGTAGCCCCCACACCTCTGTAATGTCCCCTGAACAAGCAAGGAAAAGGGGCAAGGCCCACATGAAGGACGTCCCATATGTTGGAACTAGTAGCTGTGTCCAGGCCTACACCACAATACTATGTGGTCACCTACATAGCTGTATAGCCTCAACAATACCTGAAAGGACAAATCAACCCCCTAAAGGTAGGTTGAATGCCTGTGGTGGACAGCAGCAATACACAACTACCATCATAGGTGGAATGAATCTCAGGATGGGCCAAGAAGGAACAGTTGCCTCATTGGCAGCCATGTCACCTTGTTCTGCACAAGCAAATAAGGTCACAGGTGATGTACACTAAGGCTGTCTTTGAGTGCAAACTGGATACATCCACCAAGGCTGATTACTAGGCCTTCCAGACATGTGTCTGCAATTCCAGAGGCAACACACTTATCTTCTCTGTAGTTGTGGTCAATAACATCACATACACATATGCCATAGATTTAGGCAACTGGCTGCAGACAGGTGAAGTGTAAACATCACCCCCCTGTCCCCCCATAGGTACACATGTGCATGTACAATACCTGCTCCCCTCCCTCATGATCAGGAAGCAGGTATGTAATGCCCTCTCAAAGGCAACACATAGAGGTCTCCATAGACCTGATACTATTTTGGCTGCATCCTACATGAACATAGTTATGGGCTCTCAGACCCATTCTGCAGTGCATTCAACCACAGCCTGAGCACCAGTGTCATCCCATCTGCACAGAGGACAGACAGAAAGTTGATAAAAAACAGGTTATGCATTAGCATGAATGTTCTGAAGAATACAAGTCTGAAACTGAAATGTATGCCATTATATGATGACAGCAGTCCTCAATAACATGGCCGAAAACCTCAATACTTCCCATTTAATATAATAATATAATATTAATATGCAATAGGAGATAAATAAAAATATAGAGCTCAAATCTCAAACCAACATAGTGTAGTGGTCAGATTCCCAGCATTGCATGCAGGTGTGCATGGACTGAGTACTACAATAGGCAATACAATTTTACATGGGAAAACAGTGTTAAATGTATTATTTCCATATTAAAATATGTGGTGAGTTTTTTTTTTGTTACCCGGGTAGTGTAGCTGGTGTAAAATGGAGGTGTGAGTGCATATAGCATGTGAAACAACCCAGGTATACACATGTCCCATACAGTTTAGTTACACCCCTTACTACTGTAATGAAACCACATTTTATATTTTATAAGAAATATATAAAAAAATATAAAAATATAATATAATATAACAATATTATAATGCTATAATTATGATAATATATTATAATATTATAATATAATATTAAAATAATAATATTAATAATATAATACTATAATATTATTATAATATAATATAATATAATATATAGAGAAATATATATAAAATATATTTTAAAAAATGTACTGTGAGCAATGGGTAGCAATGCTCCGCTATGCTTAACAGGTTTAAGCATTGCTCAAATTTTAATACTAAGCAGCGGGTAGCTCAGCTAAGCTGATTTGCGCACTGGTGAACATCACTAAGTGAAGCCAACACAGCTTAAGCATCTGTACTTTTAAACATGTGTTGGCATCGCTTAGTGTCACTCAAACCTGCATAAACCTGCTTACAACAGCTTAAGACTGTTTTAGTCACTCTGTTTCCATCAGTCACTGTTCTGCCTAGAACAAAATAATTAACACTTCCAAGTCTCGAAGCAAGGGCCCTATACACCATAGTCAGAGCAATGTACCACTACACAATCTGAGCTGTAAGGATTGCTGATGCTTTTTCAAACATGTCATGCAGTAGAGTCATTCAACAGTAGGAAAAAGATTCCGTAGAATCAGTCAGGTTTTGTATTTATACATATACATGTGTATACATGTAAGGAGATGCATATATATGGAAAATATATACATAATATAAATAGAGATATACAGTGGAGGAGTGTAGTTACAAAGGGTTTATCAGCTTGATTTTGTGGGACACTACAGAATTTTCATTAACTGTGCCTACATTCATAAGGACATCTAGAGTGGTCTCTCATCTGCTTTCCATGGAAGCTGGGTTGTGTGAGGCACTAATAAATAAACACTGTTGATAGGAGCTTTCCTCTGTTCTTCAAGCTCAGTCCAGCCCTCAGTAGGACACACAATTCTAGAGTCCCTGTGAAAGAAGATGTCTGACCAGTATAATAGTCTCTTTCCTCAGTTACTCCATGAAAAATTTCCAGAGTGCCTCCCTGGTGGTTCTGATGAGCCCAAACTGGATGTTGTAACAACTGAAGAAGAAGATGTGGCTGACCACCCCCCACCAGTTTATGATGGCAAAAGGAATACACCAGAGGAAGCCAGATGGATAAGTGAGTGAGTGATCTGAAGATCAGCCATTGACGACTTCAGATTCACCCACTGTCAGCTGAGACACAGACTGACCCCACATAATCAGCAAGGTCTCCTTGGAAAGTGCTTTCATCTTTCTTGGAATAACAGGAGTGGAACCAGTAGAACTGGAGTAAGAACCCATGCTGTAGGTGAGGAAACCATAAGCAGTAAGCATTGCTGAAGAAGTCAGCCAGAAATTAAGTTGTCACCTAGTGCACACAAGCAGCACACTTACACTTATACTTCTTCTAGCCCCTTCACTAAGAAAAAGCACAAACAGCACACAATTTTCCTGCTCACATTCTCTATACTAAAATAAAAACATTGACAGTAAAATTTCTATTAATGTTCTGAGCCTGGCCCGTGTTGAAGCTCAATTTATGTCTTTTCGTACTTTGGGAACTATTGTGGGTATTACCAAGTAAACCAGCAGAATTACGTTTTATCTCTGGATTAATGGGTTTTGCTTCGGGTGCTTGAGACTGTTCTAAGATAAACTCCTCGGTACATCTGTTAGTAATATATGCTTTTGGATTTTCCTGTCAACAATTGTTAGATACTGGATGCTTAATCTATACAGACTGGTATTTGGGCATATGTATAAGATTGAACCACCGAAGCTGCCCTGTCGCACTAGGATTCTTTTGTAAGTAGTGACTATTGTGGTTCTATGGGACTGATTGTTGGTCCAATATAATTTATTAGTCATTGTTGGGCACTTAACAACATTTTCAGCAATGAAGGGTTATATATCATTGTTATTCAACATTTGCAGTTATGTGTATGCTTATGTAACATTCTTTACTATAAAACTAGTGCGAACTGTGTTATTGCGGACGCCATTTTGTATTCAGCAAACTGCGGTTGTGGGGAACATCTGATATCTATCAGGCAGTTTAGTGACTAATGCGGTTCTATGGGACTGTTTGTTGGTTTAAATCACTTATTATTTATTGATGGGTACTGCATAAAATTTTTAATAGCAAAATGCCCAGTGCTCCTAGACCCAGTCAGCAATCTGATTCCTCGTGGTGCTATCCCTTCTAACTGCTATCCTGAAAGGCTTGTTATACTAGAAGGATGCCACACTGCTACCTAACAAACTGAAAGTCTGATTTAAACTGCCCATGTCATAAAAATAAAAAAGCTTGCTAAGGTTAATAATATTAAAACTTATTCTGCTGTACAACATTAAATGCTGAATAGGGTCTACTGCTCTACAAGGGTGTCCCTTATACTTAGACTAATCCCATAACCACTGTAAATCTGACCATCTCCCATAGCCGTCTCTGTCTCCTGCTGGCTATATAAAAAGAACTCTCCATTATATCATCAAAATTGGGGGAAGCACTCTAAAAATACTAACTGCAAGCCCTCACAGTAAGTGTTCCTACCCACTAAAGTGCTAATATGGCACAGTAAATTCTGTAAAATACTCTAAATGCCTATTCTACTTACCTCACAATCTCAGGCTCAAAGAACCTTGTGGTCTGGTTAAGTGACCGTCTCTCACCCCCTCTCCTATCATTTATACACATATTGGTCATTACACTACTAATATCTATAGCCACTGCAGCTTACTATGTCACCACCCAAAACAAATGTTATTTTTCTCATTGCTAGCCATCATGCTCATTCCTTATCTCCTGACCTATTATGAAAATAAGTATTTCCTAGGATTTTACTACCCAAAATGCCAAACAACCACCCCAGTATTGACAAATTTAATAGACCACCTAATAAGTAGACCAACATCAAATACCATTACCTGTACAAATTATCAACCTACCAGTGCCAGATATATCAACTCTAAAACCAAACACTACCAAAAACTAATAAATAAATCATTGAAACTTATACTAAACTTACACTATAACCTCACAGTGGATACAATGGATGGTAACATCCACCCTAACCCTGGCCCATCCACTTTTGACAAACCCAGCTCCCATACTAGTACCCCTACCAATACAACATCACTAAACAGGCCAGCAACTCCCTCCTAGTCTGTCACCTAAACATCAGAAGCTTAAATAACAAGGTACATGACCTGCACGCCTTCCTAGCTGTTCATCCCTCTGATATACTCTGTCTAACAGAAACCTGGCTAAACCCACAGACTTCTGACAATGAAATATTACCACCTGGGTATAACATACTGAGGTTAAATAGAACCACTAGGAAGGGAGGCGGGGTAGCTGTACTATATAAATCTACTCTTAATGCTACCTTGGACTCCATACAACCACCCCAAGTAAACAATGCTGAAATTCTTTCTACCAAATTTCAAATTAACAAAAATATGTGCATAAAGATTGTCTGTATGTATATTCCTTCAGGGAACAATGTTGCTACCCTAGAAAACATCCTCCATTCGTTATCCAGCACCTGCCCTCAAAAAACCATAGTACTTGGAGATTGCAACATAAATTGGAATACCTGTTCCTCTGAATCTCCTTCCACCCATGTAGTCTCCTTCCACCCAACCCATAAGTTTACATAACTCATATCCACCCCCACCAGGAAAGGTAAACCTAATCATAAAGAAAGTATACTAGACTGGGTCCTTATCAATAGCCATCCCCAACAGTACACATCAGGTACTCTCCCTGATGACCTAAGTCCACTTTCTTACCTACATAATTAAGCATAAAGCCATAAACCCCCATCAGCCCATCCTCAAAACAATAATATGCAAGAAGTACTTTAACCCTGCCAAATTCCAGGATGAACTTAAATCTTGTAATTGGTCAGCACTAAAACAATTACCCCCAGACGAAGCTGTTGCCTACTTTAATAACAAATTCCTTACGATCCTAGATTCTCATGCTCCCTCCCGCTCCATTAAAATAAAAACAAGTTGCACCATGGCATACTAAAGACACCAAATCAAAAATCACCCTCAGAAACAGAGCATGGTCCCTATGGCGTACCACAAAAAAAAAACCTAGACCAAATTGCATATCGGCAGTTAAGAAATGAGACTAAGAAATCCATTTTACTGGACAAAAAGAACTACTACTGCCATCTACAACAGAAAAATCAAAGTTACCTTCAAAAGTTCTGGGCAGGCATAAATAAACTAAAGCACCTTGGTCAAACCACTACTCCAACCCCCACAGCCGCCATAGGATAAACCTCCTGAGGATGTTGCAAATACATTTAACTGCTTCTTTACTGAGACTATCCAATCTCTAGCTAGTCAGCTTCCTCCTAGTTGCCCTAGTTTAAAGTCCTCTTTTCTTAGTACCCACCTCTCCTTTAGATTTCAACCAGTTCTCACCTCTATTATTCAAGCCCTACACAAAAAATTAAAACATACCACTCTATCAGCTGATCTTCTCCCAGCAGAATATCTGCAAAAAGGTGCTAATGCTATAGCTTACCCCATCTCTATTCTAATTAACCGAACCACAGCAGAAGCCAACATCCCCTCCATCTGGAAAATAGCCTATGTAATACCACTCCATAAAGGTGGTAGCTCCACTGAATTATCTAATTTCATGCCCATAGCTATATTGTCACCATTGGCCAAAATTATGGAAAAATGCATCCATAGACAATTACTACACCATCTTATCCTGAACAATCAACTGGCTAACTCCCAGCATGGTTTCAGGCCTCATCACAGCACCACTTCAGCCCTCTTGCCTTCTCTAACACCATAAACCTTAACCGCAACAATAATAAACTATCCTTAGCCCTTTTTTTGGATCTCTCCAAGGCGTTCGACATGGTAGATTACCAACTACTACTTCATATCCTGAAAACTAATCATTTAGATAATCTAGCTCTCCAATGGTTCCAATCTTATCTGAATGGCAGACAACAGGCTGTCCTATGGCAGAATAAACTATCTACTCTACTACCTAGTACACTGGGAGTCCCCCAGGGCTCAATACTGGGACCTCTTCTATTCTCCATTTTTATTAACGACCTCTACACTGTCATCCCTGATGCAACATGTATTCAATATGCAGATGACTCCACTCTGATATGATCAGCTTCCTCCCAGTCAGATCTGTGGACATTATCCCAGAATACTTTTAACACAGTGGAAACTTGGCTATCTGACTGTCATCTGATCCTAAACCCTAATAAAACAAAGCTGCTACTTTTCTCCCCCACTAGTAGGAACAATGCCTTATCCTTCTCCATACAGTCTAATAATGGTACCACAATCTTACCAGACTCCTGTACAAAACACCTAGGTGTCAACATTAATCATCATCATCATCTTCTTTCGGCTGTTCCTGTTAGGGGTCACCACAGCAGATTGTTTCCATTTCTTCCTGTCCTCTGCATCTTGCTCTGTCACATCAACCACCTGCATGTCCTCTCTCATCACATCCATAAACCTTATCTTAGGCCTTCCTTTTTTCCTGTTACCTGGTAGCTTCATCCTTATCATCTTTTTCCCAATATACTCAGCATCCCTCCTCAGCACATGTCCAAACCAATGTAATCGTGCCTCTCTAGCTTTGTCTCCAAACCTTCCAACCTGGGCTGACCCTCTAATATACTCATTCCTAATCCTGTCCACCATCGTCATACCCAGTGCAAATCTTAACATCTTTAATTCTGCCACATCCAGCTCAAACTCCTGCCTTTTTGTCAATGCCACTGTCTCCAACCCATATAACATAGCTGGTCTCACTACCCTCTTGTAGACCTTCCCTTTCACTCTTACAGGTGCTCGTCTGTCACAAATCACTCCTGACACTCTTCTCCACCCACTCCATCCTGCCTGTGCTCTCTTCTTCACCTCTCTTCCACACTCACCGTTACTCTGAACTATTGACCCCAAGTATTTAAACTTATCCACATTTGCCACCTCTACTCCTTGCATCCTCACCATTCCTCTATCCTCCCTCTCATTCACACACATATATTCTGTCTTAGTCCTGCTGACCTTCATTCCTCTTCTCTCTAGAGCATATCTCCATCTCTCCAGGGTCTCCTCCACCTGTTCCCTACTCTCACTACAGATCACAATGTCATCTGCAAACATCATAGTCCACGGGGACTCGTGTTTGATCTGGTCTGTCAACCTGTCCATCACCATTGCAAATAAGAAACGGCTCAGAGCTGATCCTTGATGTAACCCTACCTTAACCTTAAATGCATCTGTCACTCCCACCGCAGACCTCACCCCTGTCACACTACCCTCGTACATATCCTGTACCACTCTTACATACTTTTCTGACACTCCTGACTTCCTCATACAATACCACAACTCCTCTCTAGGCACCCTGTCATATGCTTTCTCTAAGTCTACAAAAACACAATGCAACTCCTTCCGACATTCTCTGTACTTCTCCATCAACACTCTCAGAGCAAAGATTGCATCTGTAGTGCTCTTTCCTGGCATGAAACCATACTGCTGATCACTAATCATCACGTCCCTTCTTAACCTTGCTTCCACTACTGTTTCCCATAACTTCATGCTGTGACTGATCAATTTAATCCCTCTGTAGTTACTACAGCTCTGCACATCACCCTTATTCTTAAAAATCGGTACCAAAACACTTTTCTCCATTCCTCAGGCATCCTCTCACTTTCCAAGATTTCATTAAACAATCTGGTTAAAAACTCCACTGCCATTTCACCTGAACACATCCATGCTTCCACAGGTATGTCATCTGGGCCAACAGCCTTTCCATTCTTCATTCTCTTCATAGCTATCCTTACTTCCTCCTTGCTAATCCATTGTACTTCATGATTCACTATCCCTACATCATCCAACCTTCTCTCCCTCTCATTCTCTTCATTCATCAACCCCTCAAAGTACTCTTTCCATCTCCTCAACACACTCTCCTCACTTGTGAGTATGTTTCCGTCATTATCCTTTATTACCTTTACCTGCTGCACATCTTTACTAGCTCGGTCCCTCTGTCAAGGTGTCAGCATTAATAATAACCTTAAATACAACATGCATGTCAATAAAACTATTAAATCCAGCAATAAAAAACTTAGGTCGCTTTACAAAATCAAACCTTTCCTAACCCCAACTGCCAGAACTCCATTGCCCGTTCTCACTTACGTTTAACTCTGCTTTATGCTTCCCCTTTACTTACCAACCTAAATAAAATGGAACTCAAACTATCTAGTTGCTATAATCACATTGCCAGATTTGCAACCGGCAAATTGGACAGACAACTGTAATTACCTAAAACCTCTTGGGTGGTTAGAACTGCCTTGCCTAATTCAATATTACTATCTTATAGTGGCACATAAAGTACTGAACCAACCTGAAATCACACCTGCACTCAGAAACATTATATACCCCTATAGCAACCTCAGAGCACTGAGTTCTTCTAATAGACACCTTGTTCAAACTGTCAAAAACAACAATTCAGCTGGTGCCTCTCTGTTTACCAGCTCTGTTGGTAAAATTTGGAATAACCTTCCTGCAGACATTACCCTAGTATCCACCCTAAGTCAATTCAAGAAAAGCCTAAAACAGTATTTTAAGTCACACTGGCTATGTCCTTGCACCAAGCCTGACTAGCACTCGCATTATTATTGTAAGGTAACATTTTCATGGCTACTCTACTGAATTGCAATTTCTAAGATTTTTACTTTATCAAACCTTTTTTTAAATTGTACAACTTTCTTACTAACTCACACTTCACCCAAACCATACTATCACTAGCTAAACAACACAACCCCCCTCCCCTCCAACCCACACCTTCAACTAGTAATCTCCCCACTGCCTTCTCTTTTTCTCCTGTACCTACCTCCAACATAAAAAAACTCTTAACTAAACTTAAACCCACCAAATTAGCAGTAGACAGCCTCCCAAGTGAACACCTACAAATCGCAGCTGAATGATGCTCTGGCCTACCCAGTATCCATCTTGATTAACCGATCTCTGTCAGAAAGTTACGTTCCCACACTGTGGAAAGTATCACATATAATTCCCCTCCACAAAGGCAGACCCTCCACAGAACTAACCAATTACCGCCCCATAGCTATTCTCTCTCCACTCTCCAAAATACTAGAGAGATGCATACACTCTCAGGTCTCAGACTACCTCCTTACTAACAACCTCCTTTCCAGTACTCAGCATGGTTTCCGACCAAACCATAGCACCACCACTGCCTTACTCTCCTTTACTAACACTATCCTTCAGCATAAAAACAATGGCTATCTCTCCTCTGCTACTTTCCTAGACCTATCTAAAGCATTTGACATGGTCCCACACAAACAACTTACCTCTGTCCTCAATAAACTATCCTTCTCAAAATCGGTCACCAACTAGTTTCAGAGTTACCTGTCTGACCGCCAACAATCCGTTGTATGGCAGAATGACATATCTCCCCAACTACCTGTCTCCATAGGGGTTCCCCAAGGATCCATCCTTAGACCTCTACTCTTCTCGGTTTACACCAATAATCTAGCCTCTGCCACCAAACATGGCACACTCATACAATACGGAGATGACTTGACCATCATCTGCTCAGCCCAGTCCCTACCAAAACTGCAAAAAGTCACACAGGAAGCCTTTTCCTCTGTTGAAACATGGTTATCCGATGCCCGATTAATACTCAACCCAAACAAAACTAAACTACTCATCTTCCAACCCACCAAACATACTCAAAACAACTCTCACTTTAACATCACGGCAAAAGACAACACCACTATAGACCCAACTGAACACATCAATCTGCTAGGAGTGGAAGTAGACAATAAACTAAAATTTGACATTCACATATCCATGACTATAAAAAAGTCCACAAAAAACTAGGAGCGTTATACAGAAATAAGCAATTTCTCACCAAAGCAGCAAAGATTTCAATAGCAAATTCCCACTTTATCTCCACCCTACTTTATGCCTCTCCAACATATACCAACCTAAGGCAAAGTGATCTAAACAAGCTAGAGACCTGCTACAACAAAATCGCCAAATTCGCCACAGGGGCATCCTACCGTAGTCACCACTGTCTCTCACTTGCTGAACTGTGCTAGCTTGAACTCCCTCACCTCCTTCAGTGGTATCAACTCTCACTCGCCCACAAACTAGTAAACCATCCACTAAATGTCCCATCCCTCCAAAATCTACTCCAACCCCTATCCCACCACCAGACCACTAAGATCCAGCATCACAAATCACTTGCAGATCACTAAAGCCAATAACTCTGCTGGTGAAGCACTATTCTCTTGTGCCATAGCCAAATTATGGAACTCACTCCCACCCACAATAACCTCCATACCATCATGCACCCACTTCAAAACTTTACTAAAAGCGCAACTAAAAACATGCTGGCTATGCCCTTGCAACTCCCACTCTAATATCATCCACCCCATCCAACCAATACCTTTCTTTCCACTCCACTAACTACCTTGATTATAGCAAGCTCAGATGCTCATAAGCCAGTACTTATTATACAGCACGAACTTCTTCTTCTTGTAACATTTGTTAATGTCTGGTATGCACTTCACAGATAAAGATTCTAGTTGTCTACTGATGTACTATGTTCTTCATCTGTAAATATGTTGTAAGTAATTGCTATGTAAATTGTTAATCACTATGTAATCCAATGTAAATACTGTCTGTTTATTTTAACTGTGGAGCTTTTCTCCCCGGGCCTCCCCTGAAAATGGACCTACGTCCAGTCGGACACTCCCGGTCAACAAATTTAAATAAAATAAATAAAATAAAATAAATAAAATATACTACTATAGACTGTTGACAGTTACTAACATGTTTTAAGTTTTATGTAATGTCTTTCTGTTTGTACTTTGGAGCTTTTCTCCTCGGGCCTCTGCTGAAAATGGACATGTACTGAGTCGGACTATCCCGGTCAAGAAATGTAAAATAATAATAATAATATTAATACATACCTCTCAAACCCTTAGTTCAAGAAATCTGGACAAAGGTTGCCCAAATGGGGGGACAATGGGCCCAAAGAAGGGACATATTTTAGATATTGTTCTTATAAATGTAGAATGTTGCCAGAGTGACAGGGTTTGTTTCAACATACATGTTCTGAAGAATGTGAGTTCTGAAACTGAAACGTATGTCATTTACTGTCAGAAATCCTCAGATCATCACAGTGAATCAACAGGGATATAAAAATAATGAATCTGTGGAACAGACCAGAAATATGAGCAATAAAACTGGACATACTGCAAAAATCCAAACAGTCAAGAGGTAGGCTCAGAATCCCTTAGTGCAACAAATCTCAACCAAGCCTGGCAAAGTTGGGGGAGAAAGCCATGAAAATAGGGAGTTATCTGAAATATTGGAGTAGATCAGCTGACACAGTTGCTGCAGTTACACCTTCATGTCTGTCCTAACATATATTGACTGAAATAGCACAAGTCCAACATTCAATTACTTCTCACTAGTTAGTGACTGAAATCCCACATCATCTCACTGATGTGTCAGAAATACACAACACTAATGGGGCCAGGCAACAGTACATTCTACAAATATCTGGGCATAACATCACATTAGAGAAACTACACTCAGCTGCTAACCATGTCAGCAAGCAATGTCCAAACTGCATTCAGACTGACACAACACTAACCTAAATCCACTAGGAGGAATTACACATGTATTGGCAAATATATCAGGCACTGCAGGGATGTAACAGAGCTGAAAAACAGACACCAGTGTGAAAGTGCATACCCACAACCAATTCCACCATAGTCACAGTGACATACGGTAAGCCAAAGGAACAGTACAATATAAGAACTGTGTGAACAAAAATATCTCAACATGTTTGCCACTCACACACTACGCCGACATATATAAGCCCAATTCACAGTGTAGTATGATGCCTGACCATGGTATGGGACATGTCTCAGTCTGCCCCTACAAACATATACAGCCGATAGACCCCGAGAAACAGGAGCAGCATACACAGGCAGACATAAAAGGAGACATAACACATACATCCACTCCCCCTACCTACACAGGCCAAATAACATTGACACACTATACTGCTACACAATCCTGGCAGTCTGTCAACAATTACCAGAAATACACAGACCTCTCAACTGTAGAGAGTCCCACAGAATGTCCAGGCTTTTCCCACATATATAAAGCCTCTTCCACATAACATGTCTGACAGTCTGATACATCACTGGTATGATATCAGGAATGTAGTCACTAAATAATCATATACCTTACCTATCAACCTATTACTGCATGACATCTGGTCAAAGCCTGACATAATTGTTGGACAGAGGTCCAAGAACAGGGCCATATTTTAAATATTTCTGTTATAAACTGAGAATGTTGCTGGTGTAATAGGGTTAGATGTAACATATCTTTTCTGAGGGATATGAGGTCAGAAACACAAATGGATGTTAGCAGTTACTAACTGCAATCCCCAGAGTATGCTACTGATTTTCCAAAGACAAAAATGTCTGAGGAACACACCAAACATAGGAGTCCAAACCCTGGCCATTCTGCGGATAGGCCTACAGTTGAGGGTTATGTCAAACACATAAAACTGTCTGACTTAAAATCACTCAGAAACTCCATGTCTACACAAACCCTGTTAGACTAGCATTAATTCAAATGTATAACAGCAATACTTACATTCTGTCCCCATGTGCTGAACGTGTGTTGAATGATACTGACTGTGACAATGCTAGGCCAGCTACTGGAATATTGTACATATCCATAGCTTGTGAATACAACTATGATATACTTGTTTGTCTCAGAAATGTGAGAGACCTATACATGGTATTTGCATAGTAGAGTACTGTTGCAGATGTGTGTGTTGAACTGCATGTGATATACTGAGCTCATACCATGAAACTGTTCAGTGTTATGCACACTGACCATATGTGTGTCTCAGTTTTGTAGTCATTTACTTATAGAGTTGTGTTATCTCTGGCAAATCATGGGCAAATCTGTGAAGACTGACATTGCAACATCTCCTTTTTCTTCTGGTTGTTCCCATTAGGGGCTGCCACAGTGGATCATCTGATGCCATTTCTGCCTGTCGTCTGCATCTTGCTCTGTCACAACGACCACCTACATGTCCTCTCTCACCACATCCAGAAACCTTATTGGTGGCCTTCCTCTTTTCCTCTTACCTGGCAGCTTCGTTCTTACCATCCTTTTCCCAATATACTCAGCATCCCTCCTCAGCACATATCCAAACCAATGTAATCTTGCCTCTCTGGCTTTGTCTCAAAACTGTCCAACATGGGCTGACCCTCATATACACATCACACCCAGTGCAAATCCTAACATCTGTAAATCTACCACGTCCAGCTCTGACTCCTGCCTTTTTGTAAATGCCACTGTCTCCAACACACATAACATAGCTGGTCTCACTACCCTCTTGTAGACCTTCCATTCCACTTTTACTGGTACTCGTCTGTCACAAATCAGTTCTGACACTCTTCTCTGCCCTCTCCATCCTGCCTGTACTCTCTTCTTCACCTGTCCTCTACAGTCATTACTTTGAAATATTGATCCCAATTATTTACACTCATCCACCTTTGCCAACTCTACTCCCTGCATCCTCAGCATTCCGCTATCCTCCCTCTCATTCACACACATATATTCTGTCTTAATTCTTCTGACCTTCATTCCTTTCCTCTCTAGAGCATATCTCCACCTCTCCAGGGACTCTTAAATCTGTTTCCTACTCTCAATACAGATCACAATCTCATCTGCAAACATCATAGTCAACGGGGACTCCTGTATGATCATGTCTGTCAACCTGTCCATCACCATTGCAAATAAGAAAGGGCTCACAGCTGATCCCTGATGTCATCCCACCTCCCCTTTAAATACATTTGTCACTCCCACTGCAGACCTCACTGCTGTCACACCACCCTTGTACAAATCCTGTACCAGTCTTACATATATCTCTGCCACTCATGATTTCCTCATATAATACCACAACTTGTCTCTAGGCACCCGATCATATGCCTTCTCTAAGTCCAGAAAGACACAAAGAAACTCCTGACCTTCTCTGTACTTCTCCACCAACACTCTCAGAGCAAACATTGCATCTGTAGTACTATTTCCTGGCATGAAACCATACTGCTGACCACTGCTCATCACCTTCATCCTTAACCTAGCTTCCACTACTCTTTCCCATAACTTCATGATGTGACTGATCAATATTATTCATCTATAGTTACTACAGCTCGGCACATCAACCTTATTCTTAAAACGGTACCCAAACACTTTCTCTCCACTCCTTATGCAATCTCTCACTTTCCAAGATATCATTAAGCAATCTGGTTAAAAACACTACTACCATTTCCCTTAAACACCTCCATGCTTCCATAGGTATGTCATCTGGACCAACAGGCTTTCCAGTATTCATCCTCTTCATAGCTATCCTTACTTCCTCCTTGGTAAGCCTTTGCACTTCTTGATTCACCATACCCACATCATCCAACCTTCTATCTCTCATTCTCTTCATTCACCAGCCTCTCAATGTACTCTGTCCATCTGCTCAACACACTCTCCTCGCTTGTGAGTATGTTTCTTTCATTATCCTTTATCATCCTTATCTGCTTCACATCTTTCCTAGCTCAGTCCATCTGTCTAGCCAATTGATACAAGTCCTTTCATCCCTCCTTAGTGTCCAACCTGTCATACAACTCTTCATATGCCTCATACTTCGCATTTGCCACCTCTCTCTTTGCCATGCACCACATCTCCTTATACTCCTGGCTACTTTTCTCATCTCTCTGACAATTCTACTCCTTCTTCTCCAACCTCTGTTTCTGTATACTGTCTAGTACTTCCTCAGTTCACCACCAGGTCTCCTTGTACTCCTTCCTCCATCCACATGTCACACCAAGCACCTTTCTAGCCATCTCTCTTACTAGCTCTTCTGTACTTACCCAGATATTTAGTAAATCTTCACTACCATCCAGTGCCTGTCTTAACTCTTAGCTGAACTCTACTTCACAATCACCCTTTTCCAGTTCCCACCATTTGATCCTTGGTGCTGCCCTCACACTCCTACTCTTCTTGATCACCAACATCATCTTACAGACCAACATTCTATGCTGCCTAACCTAACTACACTTTCCCCTGTCACCACTTTGCACTCTCCAATCTCCTTCAAACTGGCTCTACTACATTGGATATATTCCACCTGTGTGCATCTTCTTCCATTCTTGTATGTCACCCTATGCTCCTCCCTCTTTTTATAGTATGTATTCACCACAGTCATGTCCATCCTTTTTGCAAAATCCACTACCATCTCACCATCTGTGTTCCTTTGTTTAACACCATACATACCCATCATTTCCTCATCCCCTCTGTTCCCTTCACCAACATGCCCATTGAAATCTGCTGCAATCACCACTCTCTCACCCTTGTGTACAGTCATCACCATGTCATCCAACTGATTTCACATTTCTCTTTCTCATCCATCGCATAATTAACTTGCATAGCATATGCACTAACAACATTCAACATTACACCATCATTTTCCAGCTTCATAAACATCACTCTATCAGGCACTCATTTCATCCTCCAAAAAACTCTCTTTGCATAAAGTTCCTTCAGGAAACCTCCTACCATCTTTCTCCTCCCATCCACACCATGATAGCACAATTGTGACCTGCCTCCGACACTCCCCTTCCATCTGGTGTCTTGCACACACAATATATCACCCTTCCTCTGGCCATCATATCAGCTAGCTCTGTCCTTATACCAGTCATACTGCCAACATTAAAAGTTCTTACCCTCACTACCACACTCCTAGCCTTTCTCCTCTCTTCCTGCCATATGCATGGTGGACATCCTCCAGGGTATGTCTGTCAATGGAAAGGCTACCGTGCTATCGAATGACTCAAGTGTGTTACAGCAATATTAAGACAGCATCACTAATTTTGTTCATTTGTCCCCCCCCCCCCATGTATGTGTGCCATCCTTCAGATGTCCTCTTCTAACAGGTTGAGAGGGATGACTGGGCAGCAAGAGTGTGAATACACTGTGCCATACTGACACAGAACAGAAATGTATATGGGGTATTACCTGTGCACATGTCAATATGAGTAGGTGTATTTGGCCACCTCATAACAACAGACATGAAATGCAAAATGTCAGTTAAATAAGCTGAAGTTATTGTACACTTGTGTAATCTTAGTTACTGTGCATCCAACAGATTGACATTTCTGCAACTACTGGTTGTTGCATTGCCCTGACACAGCCATGGTGCTATATTAAGGATTATTATCTGTTTGAAATTGGAGAGGTGTCCAACTGTGTTATGAATTTGTGTCCATGCCTACTACAAACAGCTATATGAACACCTACATAGCTGTATGGACTCAGCAATAACTTACTTGTAAAAACCTGCCTCCACCAAAGTAGAGTAATCCCCTGTGCTGGACAGCAGCAATACACAAACCACAGACATGGTCCCTATATTGGCTGTACAGGGCAAAGTAGGAGCAGGCACCAACTTGCCATCAAGTCAGCCTTTGTCTGAGCAAGCATATAAGGTCACAGGTGGATTACTGTAAGGCTACCTATGAGTAAAAATTGGACACATCCATCAAGGAAAATCACAAGGCCATCTTTACATATGTCTGCAATCTCAGCAGGTATGAACCAACCCACCCTGTAATGGTAGTGAATCAGAACACATACACACACAACATAGCTGTAGCCAACCTGCTGTAGATAGGGTTAGGGCAAACATCACCCCCCTGGCTCAGCAGCACTATAGGTGGATATGCACAGTACCCACAACCCTCCCCTCATCACCGCTGTGCAGGTGCATATTGCCTACTGAAAGGCAACAGACATAAGTATCCACAGGACCTGATAACATCCCTGTCCACATCCAACATGAACTCAGGCATGTGCTCCCAGCTCCATTACACACTGTAATCATACAAAGCCTTGCCACCATCCACACCCCATTCACATGGCGGGTGGCCAATGTCATTCCTCTATACAGACATGAATGAGGAATAGAATATTATACAATTAACTGGCCGTCATTGAGGAAATATGACACATCAGGACTAGGAGTGCAATGTAAGCTGATACTGTGCTGATAGATTACAGGGGTATGGTGTGGTTGTGAGTGGTGGCTACTGGTATTCAATATAGTTGTGCAGGTTCTGTACATACTGTTGCCAAATGTATGAGGTCCTGTGATGTGATTCCCTGTTTATGTCTTCCAGGTGCAATGTCGCATCAGCTAAGGTCAACTTTCTCAGTGGCTGAGACAAATATAAGCCATACTACAGAACCATGCCATAATGTTTGGCTGGAGCCAATAACTTCTGTGGGAGAGGACTGCCCTGTGGGACAACCTTGTCCACAGGGTAAAGGATGCCAGCTCGCACGCATATACATATGAGCAGGTCCAGCATCGTGCATCTGACCTCATATGCTATTGCCTGCAAAGGGCTGCTGCAGTGGCCAGGGACCACACAGCCACAGGAGGGGGCCCAGCCATGCAGGCCCCATTGACACCCACTGAGGTGCTCCTTGCCACCCTTGGGGCACCCATCCCAGTACAACATCAGGGTATGGACCCCCACATGCTGGAGGTGGGTGGCACCCAGACAATGGACGAGGAACGTGTAGCTAAGGCCACAGTGGAGATTACTAGACTAGTGTAGCAGACATACTTGTATCTGTAGAGTATATACATGCATGTGTCAGGTCAGATTGCAGTTATGGATGGGGATTTCTAATGCACAGAAGTGCACATCTATGGTGAAGGACAGCAAATTGTGTAGTATTGAGAGCTGTACTGTAAATGTGCAGACATGCTGCATCCATCCTGTTCCAGTGCTACATGTGAGTCTGCTGAAAATACCTCTCTCTCACAACTATCTAGGTCCCTCCAGTCTGCATATGGGACAGCAGCCTGAAGCTGGTGAGTATGGAATTGTACTGTTGTGGTTTGCCAATACCACAGGCATGTAAAGGGCATGCAATTTACCATGCACACAACTGTCACTCATAGCCATATTGCTTTATGTGCATGTTCACTCGTGGTGGGGTTAACAGCATTGCATCATAGTGGTCACCACAGTGCCTAGCCAAAAAGAATGTAACATTCCTGTAGCATACCTCACAACTTGTTAGTGCAAGACGTCTGGACGAGACCAACAAAATGTGGGGACAAACGGCCTAAGGTAGGGACGTGTGAAACACTACTTTTATACAGTGGATATAAACAGTGTACACACCCCTGTTTTGATGCTAGGTGTTTGTGATATATATAAATTGAGACCACAATATGTCAGTCCACAACTTTTCCAACCTTTAGTGTGACCTATAACATGAACAAATCACTTGTAAAACCAACCAATATGTCGGGCACCAATTATGGAGTATACAAACCTTACAATAAGCTGGATGCATACATGTGCACACCCTTCACATAATATTTTATTCCACAGCTTTTGATTTACTGACATCATTCAGTCTGCTTGGGTACACACCTGCCATCAATTAAAGGCACTCTGAATAACACCAAATAGAAGTCTGCTGTCCAAGTATGATATTCATAACATTTGCTCAGTTGCCTTCAACAGTAACAGCCATGGCTTGCAGACAGCTTACAAAGCAGCAAAGGGATCTCATATTTGAAAGGTATCAGTCAGGAGTAGGGCTCAACAACATTACCACGGCATTGCATACACCGTGGAACACAGTGGAGACAATCATCAAAAGGTGGATTGAATATGGGACAACAATGCTGTTGAAAAGAACCTGACGTCCCTCCAAAACAGATGAAAAGACGTCAAAGTCTGGTCAGGAAGGCAGCCAGGAGACATACAGCAACACTGAGGTTGTTGCAAGAATCTCTTGCAAGTACTGTGGTTGTGTACTACATGTGAGAACAATCTCCTATATTCTTCATAAGTCTGTCCTATGGAGTAGGGTCAGAAGATGGAAGCATTTCCCTACACAAAAAACCATCCAGGGGTGGATACAATTTGCAATAAAGCGCATCAAGTCTCCCAAAGGTATGTGTGAAAATGTGTTATTGTGTAATGAGACTATGGATCGACCTCACAGCCACAATACCAAAAGGTACGTGTGGTGCACAGAGAACACCTCTCTTCACCTAAAGACCACCATGATGAATCACACTGGTGGCATTGGCCTGCTGTTGGGATGCTGTTTCAAAGCTGGAATGGGGCCAGTAGTCACAGTGGTGGGAATTCTGAACAGTTCCAAATAACACTCACATTTGGCCCAAATCCATCAGGCATCTGCAAGAATGCTGAGGATGGAGAGGGGTGTAAGCCTTCAATATGACAAAGACATGAAGCATACATCCAAAGCTACCTTGATTTATATCAAAAGCAAACATACCTCAAGTATGGTCAAACAGGATGACACTCTTGAGTTTTCTCAAGTCCAAATTACCATAGGCAAAGTAGCATACCATATTCCTGAAAGCTACAGGTCCCCCTCTGTAACCCAGGAAGCCCATAATACATACTTAAACATAATAGAGGTGCTCGACATTCAAACCATATTCAAAGTTAGCATTAACTATTTCTACAAACTGGGAATCATACATGACCCCAAACTTGCAGAAACAGAGATTCCTGGATTTTGTCAACATTCATTGGTGCAGATTCAGTTTGATCTATTTTACTGGTGCAGGCCTCAGTTTGAGCTATTTCATTGGTGCAGGACTCAGCTTGAGCTTTATCTTTGGTTTCTTTGTATTAGCTGTTTTGCACTTGATTGTGTGTAGCTCACCATCATGCACCACCATGCAGAGGGGGTAACTCTTGGTGGTTATAGAAGCAAAAGCAGAAATATAAGTATTTTCACTTAGAAGCACCTGTGATCTAGTAGAGCAGTTCTGGAATAGCTGTCACTTGTTCAGTGACCCACCCAGCAGAGATTTTACCTTTTACCTATCAACATCAGATCCTCTAGATCCCCTCTTTTGTAAGCCTCATATTGTACACCCAATTGGTTAGTCACCCTAAAATAGCTCCTTGCCTAATACCCTCATCTTTTTCTCTTTATCAGCAGAGATACAAGATTGAAACCTTGCATTTTGGGCTGACAGTTTACCTCTGTTTCTTCTGCCACCCTGGTGGACATGTATTTTTTGAGGCAGTGTAGCAACTGTCTCGTGTACACTGACAACCCATTACTCCTAAACCACTCAAGTATAATTTGCGAGAGATGCTTCTACACTAAGAATCTGGAATCACTGCTCTCTTGCATCCAGAACAGAAACACTAAACAGGTTGTCAGCTCACATACCACAACTTCCATTTGTAATATGCACCCAACAAATAAACCTTCATATGCAGAGGTACTTTCCAGAAACCTACTAAACATCAGAGACCTCCAAAACATAAGCATGCTACACCTAGCACGACACCCAAAGCACCCAATACACATAAAAATATGAGCGCCTGTGTCTCACCAAATAAGCCATTGAGGCAATGCACATCTATTCCAAATGTTTTAGTTATAAGTGACCCAATAGTGAGACATACAGATGCCCCCCCTCACCAGGTTGAACAAGGAGAAAGTTATGGTGGCTGCCTATCCAGTGCATGGATTCAGCAGATCATACAGGTGCTCAAGTGTCTTAACAACAAGTACCATTATAACTCCTTCATAGTTCATGTTGGTGTGAATGACTTGAGATATACCTCTCTAGACTATATGAAGAGAGACATGATAGAGCTCTCTGAATATGTGTTCCAGGCAGGTATGTCACTAGCTTTGAGCAGTATTTTACCCTCATCTAGGATGATACCACAATATAACCAGAAAATAATTGATGTCGATAATTGGCTTAGTTTCAGGTGTCATTCTAAGAGAATCCAGCACCTGTCAGCCTGGGACAACATGGTGGATAGACCATGCTGCTTAGCCAGTGAGGGTCTTCACCTGACACCTCTAGGCATTTGGTTGCTGGCTACAGCACTTGCCTCCCCCATAAGGCCTTTTTTAGGCAAGGTCACAACAACAAGATTTTCAACGTGAAAATATCAAATACAAAGAAACTAAGGGTCATGCTGCTGATGCTAGGAGTTTTAATCAGAAACTGCACTCTCTGGATGCACTCATCTCTTTGGAAAATGTTGACATCTGTGCAGTCGCAGAAACCTGGCTCAAGGCCACAGAAAGCACCCCAGCCTTGCACGTTTACAATGCCTTCACACTTTCAGACCACAAATTGAAGGTGTGAGAACCAAAGGAAGTGGAGGATCTATCTTCATAGGTTCATAGGTTCATAGGTTCATACTAGGCTATCTGCCCTAGGGCATTTATAAGCCTAGCCAGAGTGTGTTTGGCTTTCGCCACCCATTTTAAATTAATTTTGCTATGCCCTTTTTCCAGGTTAGTATACTGTGCCTCTGTCTATCAGTGACACAGAAGTGATACCCGGGGTAAACCTATGATCCCCCATCTACTCATCAAGATTCCTCTTGAAGAGAGTCAATGAGGGACTCTGCCTAACCTGGACTGGGATTTTATTCCAGAGTGAAGGGAGCCTCTGAGTTATGAATCTGTCCCTCCAGCATGTCTTATTTATTTCAGTGCTGAGGTTCAAGTCTCTCGAGCACGTAGCTAGATGGGATTTGGATTTTCTGAGGTGCAGCATGTCCATTAATTCCGGATTGGACATGTCTTTATACGTCAGGCACAGATTACCTCTGAGCAGGCGGTATGCCACTGAGTAGAGCTGGAGTTTCTTTGACCAGGCAGCATATGGCATCTGTTTGAGCCCTTTGATCCTCTTGGTGAGGTACTTTTGGGGTCTTTCCAGTTGCTGCAGGTGTCTGGTAAGGTACATCCCAAAAGGGGCATTGTACTCAATTATGGGCCTGATGAGGGATGAGTAAAGAGGCACGATGACCTCCCCTGATCTAGATGTGAATCCCTTCATGATGAGGTGGGCTATATAAAATGTTTTTCTAACCACTTTGGCCACGTGGTTGTCAAATGAGAGATTGCTATCAACTTGGGTCCCCAGGTCCCTAATTACTTCTTCAGTACTTAATGGATTACCACCTATGTGGTAATTTGTAGGCACTTTGTTTTTGCTGAAGGGGATGACTATACACTTTTTGGCGTTTAGCTTGAGGCCATGGCTCTGGCATCAGTTGTCTGTTTCTGTGAGTCCCTTTTGGAGGATGATTGTGTTGGCTGGGGAGTCGATTATGGTGCCCAGTTTGCAGTCATCTGCGAACCTGGTCAGCCACAGTCCTTCCATGTTGGCCTGTACCTCCGAGAAATATATACCAAACAAGAGAGGTCCCAGGACTGAGCCTTGTGGGACGCCACTTGTAACTGGTTTGGAGTCTGACATGGCTCCAGCAATTCTAACCATGTGGGTTCTGTCCTTGAGCCAGTTTGCAACCCATCTAGTGACATAGGGGTTTATATTTAAGCTGGTGAGCTTATCTATAATGCCAGTGGGTATTGTATCGAAGGCTTTTGCGAGGTCCAGGTAGGCTGTGTGGACCACCTTCCCCTCGTCAATGGCCTTGGTGACTGTTTCAAAGAAATCAACCAGGTTTAAGAGGCAGGATCTGCCCTTAACAAAGCCAAACTGGGTAGGATCCAGTGTCTGTAGGTCCCCAATATCTTTATTTATGAGGTCCATGATGATCCTTTCCATAGCTTTGCAGACCAAGCTAGTCAGGCTTATGGGGCGATAGTTTCCAGGATCCGTTGAGGCACCACCTTTGTGGAGAGGGACCACTGTTGCTGTACACCACTATTTGGGTACATATCCTGTGTTAAGGCTGAGATTGAACAGTAGTTTTATGTTTGGGTTTAGCTCTTCTTGGAGTTCATGTAGGATGCAGCCCGGGACACCGTCTGGTCCCATTGATGCTGTGTTTTTTGCTTTGGAGAGGGCGGCTCTTACCTGAGCAATGGAGATGTCAGGGGGGCAGCACTCTGCTGGAATAGATATTTGCCCTTTTGGTGGGGAAGGGGGGAGAAGTTTGCACTGAACCTGTCAGCTAGGATGATGGCAATGTCTGTGGGTTTGGTGTATTTTTTGTCATTTTGGACCAATTCTGAGAATATCTGGGAATTCCCACCTAGGTTCCTAACATAACTAAAGAAAGCCTTGTGATTATCCTTAGTGTCCTGTGCAATTTTTCTCTCGAAGCTGGCCTTAGACGATTTTATGAGTGCCCCTAGTTTTTTGCTAACACTGATCAGAGATGCCTTCCCTTTTTGGGATTTTGCTCTATCATGTAGCAGCTTCCTCCTTCTGTTGTATAGTTTGTTTATGGCTGGGGTCCACCAGACAGGACGTCTGCCTTTGGAGGATTGGGTCTTTGTTTTATTTGGGATTGCATGATCCATGCATTCCTGAAGGTGTTCATAGAATGCGTTTATAAAGGATTCTGCGGTCTGAGAGGTATTTTCCACAGGCCCGGGGGCTCTGAAGGATTCCACCTTGGTTTTGAGGAGTGTGAAGTTTGCTTTAGAGAAGATTTTCACTGTGGTTTTCTGGGCAGGGGGTGGGGTCGGGATGTGAATATCCAGTGAGATTAGTTTATGGTCTGATCTTACCAGTGAGGGATACACTTCTGGTCTGGAGCATATAGTTCCCATGTTGGTGATGATCAGGTCCAGTATGTTTTCCCCTCTTGTGGGAGTGGTAACAAGTTGTTCCATAGCATTTGAGTTTACAAATTCTAGGAACCTTTGAGCTAGGGTGTTGGAGCTAGAGTAATGCTCCCAGTCTATGTTTGGGTAGTTGAAGTCACCCAATATAATGGTGTTTGGAGAGACCTTCATATTTTCCAGTGTTCTCAGGAAGGCCGAGTGGGGTTCCTTCGTTTGGGAGGGTGGTCTGTAGCAGGCTATAAACTGGAAGGCAGTTTTACCCACTGTTAGTTGTACATGGATAGTCTCTGATGCTTTGTGCTGTGCCACCAACCTGGAGGTGTGGGTATCTTTGACGAATATTGATACTTCCCCTCCTTTTCTGGTTAGGTCCAAGTTTTGGAGCCGAAAAGCATGGTATGAGGTATAACCTGGTAGTGCTGGGGTGCTCTCGGGAGCCTTGAACCAGGTTTCTGTTACTGCACAGATATCGATGTTCTTCATGCTAAGGAGAGTTTCAAGTGCATGCATCTTGAGGTTTAGACTTCTGGCGTTGAGTAGCATTACTCTTAGTTTCTTATCCCTTGTGATACCTATGGAGGTGGGTTTGTCTTTTGAGCCTTGCCTAAAAAAAGGACTATGGGGGTAGCAGGAGCCTTTGCCAATATCTGAAAGCCCAGGGGTAACAGGTGCAAACCGTCCCTAGCGAAGCATCCTGGCTTGTCGAGCATGTCATCCCAGGCTGACAGGCATTGGATCCCATTTGAATGACACCAATACTTAAGCCAATTGTTGAAATTGATCATCTTGTCTTCATATTGTGGCATCATTCTTGGTGAGGGTAAGATGCTACTCAAGGTCAAGGTCATACTGGCCTGGGCTACATGCTCAGAGAGCTCCTCTATGTCTCTTTTCATGTAGTCCAGGGAGATACATCTCAGGTCATTCACACCAGCATGGACAATGACCGAGTCATATTTGTACTTGCCTTGGAGTGACCTGACTGCTTGTTTTATGTGGCGGATCCTAGCGCCCGACAGGCAGCTCACCGTGACCTTCTCCTTGTTCAGCCTGGTGAGCGGGACGTCAGTGTGCCTGATGATAGAGTCACCTATTACAAGTGTATCAGGTGTGTTGTTTAGCCTTAAGGGCTGTGACTGTTCAGCACACTGACTTTGTGAGCTATGTGTTGCACGTGTTTTGTTTTGGGGTAGCGGTTGCTTGGGTGTCTGCTTTGGAGGTCTCTGCTGCTTAGGCAGATTTTTATTTAGAGTCTCCGAGTATGTTTTTGTGTGTTTATGTGTTTGGTTTGCTGTCGTGGTAGGTCTATGTAAGACTGGAATTGTAGTGAGTGTGGTTTCCTTCTCCTCCTGACTGGTTATGCCAGTACTGAGTTGAGAGAGCTTAGCCTCCAGTTTGGCTATATGGTTGCATCTCTCACATGTGTTGGAATTTGTTGGGAGGAGGAGAGGGTTGTCTGTGTACATGAGGCAGTTGTAACATTGCCTCAAGATTCCCAGATACACCAGCTGGACCGGAGAGGAGATTGACAACTGACCTTTGGACATGCTAGAATAGTATTGGGAATTCCTTTATAATTGAAAAAAGGGCCAATGGGGAACAAGGTACTCAAGGGGAGTTTGTGAGGGTGTAGTGCTTTTAATTTTTTAGTGCTGACTTATATAATTGCTTTAGTGAGCAAGTGCCAGGTAACTTAAATGCAATGTGTTACAGGTAATTTAAATGCAAAAATGACAAACAGTAACTTTCTTTCAAGTGAAACAAGGAAATAAGTACAGTAAGCAATGCAGATATCACTAGGGATCCACAGAAGCGCTGAAAAGCCGCGTTTTAGGTGGACTTAGCATTTCAGGGAAATAACAAGCAAACAAGCATACAAACAAAGCTAGATTCAGCAGGCCTGGGTCTAGTCTATGCTACAGCAAACAAGGTGTACCAATTTCAGTAAGAAACAGTTCAAATATGCAGGCACTATAAGCCTTTAACCAGAAATTCCCAGCTCAGAAGGGCAGAGTCCAGCCTCTACTCCCACAAGAGTGCAGATCACAAACCTTCTTAATGTAAAATAACTGCCTGAAGCCCAAGTGCTTAAACCAGAACTAATACACTTTTAGAATAACAGACACTGAGCCCTCAATCAGCAGTTCCCAACTTAGAAGGATGTAAGCTACCTGTCCTGCCACCACAGTGCAGGCCACAAACCTTCCTAATGTAAAACAACTGGTCTGAGCCCAAGTGCTTAATCCAAAAGACTTATTTAATCAAGTTACTACCAAGCAGTAATAAATACAATTGAGTACTTTAAAGAATGCCTGGATTAGTGCTCAAGTTATACAAACAAAGCTAGATTCAGCAGGCCTGGATCTAGTCTATGCTACAGCAAACAAGGTGTACCAGTTTCAGTAAGAAGCAGTTCAAATATGCAGGCACTATAAGCCTTTAACCAGAAATTCCCAGCTCAGAAGGGCAGAATCCAGCCTCTCCTCCCACAAGAGTGCAGACCACGAACCCTCTTAATGTAAAATAACTGGCCTGAAGCCCAAGTGTTTAAACCAGAATTAATACAGTTTTTCATTACAGATAATTACACCTCTAGAATGGTTAGACAAGAAAACTCTATGGAGGTACTCCAAGTCCAAATTACCATGGTAAGACACTCCTTCAGGTCATCATCAGTTACAGGTTCCCTTCCATGAACCAAGATGCCCACACTGCTTATTTAGACCTACTTGGGACAACTAAGGTAAAGCCTAACACCTTAGTCATGGGTGGCTTCAACTCTCCTTCCATTAAATGGGAAACTTATATGAGCCCAAACTTACTCGCACAAAAGTTCCTGGACTTTGTTAACTCAAATGCCCTGGAACAAATAATGCACCACCCCACAAGGGGCTCCAGATTTCTAGACCTGGTCTTCCCCAATATAAGTGACCAATGCAATGCCTCAAGTGTAGGGCCTGCACTGGTTAAGTCCAACCATAAATCAGTCATTTTTGAAGTATCAGTAACACCAGAACTCCCCAAAGGAGAAGTCAGGCTAAAGATCTTCACCAAAGCTAACTATACCCTCCTAAGGGAAGGTATAATCGACATCCAGGCTCCAGTTTCCACAGATGGCATTGATGGTTATATTAAGGTATACACTGATGTTCTGTATAAACATCTACACAAATGTATAGACACAGCTGTGCCGGATAGGATTAAAACAAGATCCTCAAGAAAAAACAAATTATCCTGGTGGACATCTAGCATTAATAAATTATACAACAAGTGAAAGAAGCTGGTGTCTAAAAACACAAAAGTCAGATCCCAGAACTAGAAGAGCACCCTCCTCAGCCTAAAGAAGCAAATAAAATAACTCATAAAATCTTCAAAGAGCAACTATGAGAAAAATTTAGCAACCATAGCCAATGATAACCATAAGGCTTTATTCAGCTATGTCTGCAACCTAAAAGGTAGGACTCAAATATGTGCTAAGTTAATTCTAGGTTAGGCAAAAATTTCACAACCCTACCCCCCCAAGAATACCACAGACCATTTCTTCATCTCCTCCTCCCTGCATAGACAAGGAGCAAATCATCAAAGCTCTCTCCAAGGCAAAAAACACAGCCTCCTTGGGATCAGATTGCATTCAGGCTGCATTCTTAATGTTTTAAAACAAGAACTAGCTACTCCATTAGGTACTCTATTCAACCACAGCCTGAGTACTAGCTTTTCCTCCACTGAATGGTAAAGAGTGAGTGTTATCCCCCTCCACAAGGATTGCTCGGCAACAGACCTGGGTAACTATAGACCCATAAGTTTAACCAGCCTCAACTGTAAGGCAATGGAATGAATCATCATGGACCTCATAAATAAGGATACAGGTGACCTCCAAACCCTGAATCCATCCCATCGTTTTTTTTTCAAGGGCAGGTCATCTCTGCTAAACCTGGTAGACTTCTTCAAAAATGTGACCAGAGCCATAGACGAGGGCAAAACAGTGCACACAGCCTATCTTGATTTGGCCAAGGCCTTCAACACTATCCCACTTTCAGGCATCATTGACAAACTAACCCAGTTGAATATCAACCCTATGTTGTCAGATGGGTTGAAAACTGGCTCACAGATTGACAACAGTCAGTTAAATTGGGAGACTTTACCTCTACCAGCAGACCTGATAACAGTGTTGTCATACAAGGGTCTGCACCCCCCACCCATTGTTTGGCATATACTTTTCAGAAGTCCAGGCCAAAACAGAGGGGCTGTGATTACGCAAGTTTGCGGATGATTAAAAATTAGGTGCTGTCATTGAATACCCTAGTGATGTCAGCATACTTCAAAAGGGGCTTCCACAACCAATTATTGTTGCCAAAGCCATGGTCTTAAACTAATGCTAAAAAATGCATCGTCACTCCCTTTGGTAAAATCAAGGTGGCTGCTAATTATAAGATAAACAATAATACTTTGAGTACCAGTTCAGTAGTGAGAGACCTGGGAGCACAACTTGACTGTGACCTCAACTTTGACCATCATGTATCTACTGCGGTGAGGAAGGCATTCTACTTTGTTCACCTGAATAGCAAAGTCATCTCCTCAAGAGGAAAACAGGTAATAATTCCCCTGTACTCATTCCTCATCAGGCCTATTATTGAATATAATGCTCCTGTTGGTATGTACTGTACCAGACACCTGCAGTAACTTGAGAGACGTCAGAGATTTCTAACTAAGAAAATTCTGGGTTTCCAGTACACGTCTTATATGGACAGATTGAAGTCGCTGTCACTATTCTCAGTAGCACATAGACTACTTAGAGGTGACTTATGTCTGGTTTACAGGACTATTTCTGACCCAAATCTAATGGAAGTGCTGCAAATCCATAAGT
>NC_056728.1:1484879708-1484899708 GCF_019279795.1 Protopterus annectens | reverse complement strand
GGAAGAAACAGTACCACTTTATTAAGCACTTATCATACCTGTCTTTAGTACATTCCTTCAGAATGTATCTAACCAGATATATGCAACAGTTGGAATGCCCACAAGGGTTCCTTACCTAGAGAATCCAGGGTATAAACACATTTTCCTATATGGATTGCCCTATGTCTATAATCTGTCTCCTGCAGGTTACTGAGAGGTGATCTATGTTTGATATACAAGGAATCCTTGGGTCCAGCTCTGATTGACCTTTTGCCTATCTGCAAAATGAACAGTGCCAGAATGACCAGATCCAAGGATTTACATTTTGCTTTTGATATAAAAAAGACATGTTGGCATGACAGATATGTGTCTTGGATGATCCCCATATACTGGAATAGGATCCCCATCCATGCGAAACAGACTCCATCCCTAGCCCAATTTAAATGTAATTTTGACCGATGGATGGGAAATTGGAAGATCACCCTGCCCTTGGCCCTCATGTCTGTGATAAACAAAAGCAGACAATAGTGACCAAAATAATATAACCCAACCCACATAACATCTAGAAACTTCTTAGCATACCCCATCCTAATAAACACACATGATACATAGGGACACAACCGTGTTGGATTGCATGGCTAGACTAGGATAGGCTCTGGTTGATCATTTTTGCATTTCCCAAATGTAATACCTAGTAATGATATTTCTTGTCTAGAGTCTTTATTTCTTAACAATAAATCTTTTTTTTCAGTATTAAATTCCAAACCTGCTTTCCTCAGTAAATCATTCATCTGTAAGACCCTTCTTCATCTGTGGTCCATTACTAGTAATTACTACGTTATCACCAACATATGATAAAAAACAAGAATATTAAGTTTTCTTTTTAACTCATATACTGCACCAGATAACTAATATTGCATTTTTCCTATTATTGCATTCATAATTAAACAAATAAAATACTACTCATCAGGCAGCCTTGTCTTACCCCACCACACATCTGTATACTCACTCATCCATGCATTTATTAAACTCCTAACCTTATCACTTTCATATGCAGTACCAGAAAGCATTAAAACCCTTTCTTCTACACTTTATAAGCAATATATCTCATTTTCTAGTTTTTCAGAAGACTCACGTGTCACCTATCATCATTTTAGCATTCTCATTTCAGTTTATATCATCCACAACCTTTCTCTCCAAAACTGGTAATGCCTTGGAATTTATATCTTTTGCCACATAAATTTCTGGTATTATCACATCACATAATCTAAATAGTTTTCATGAAAATCTGATAATCTGCATTGCTCATTGTAATTGGACTTCAACCAGTAAAGTTCGTTATATCTCCCTGCTTTCCCCTTTGCAAAGCCCTTCTCTTAAAAGGAAAAACTGTGCCACATAATTCATTAGCAAAATTTCCTTTTTCCGTTTACTTCATCTTCTATATATATATATATATATATATATATATATATATATATATATATAATCCTCTATTCCATCAGTACCTGATACTGAATTAACTTCTATTTTTCTAAGAATGTTATCTAACTCATGTATAATAATTTCCTTTTTCAAACTAGTGGCAGATTCTTCTGAAAACCATTTAATATTCTAATTCAGAATCCCACTTCTTATGCTCTTACTATGCATATCCATCACATGTTCTGGAACAACCTTGATTATTTCAGTTTGTTTTAGGAAACAATTCCTATATTTCATTCCTCTCATTAAACTCATATTGTCCTTAACAATCTTTACTACAGATGGAGACACTTATTATTTTCATCCTTTTAGTAAATACCTTTGCTTAAATAATAATTCTTTTTTTCTTTTCATTTCCTTACATATTTTCCCCTCTCTTTTAAATATTTAGCATTCTTTTTTTTCTAAATCAAGTAATATTCCTTCTTGCAACTTTTTCTGTTTTTATGTTTTTCTTTTTCTATCCAACTAAAATTCAATTAAGAATGTTTTATATTTCTTTTTAAAAGACACCTACCATTCTGAACAAATGCCTTAAAAATCATTCATAGTCACAAAATACTTCCATAATAGTTATCCTTCCTCTCTAACCTTTTTGTTTTTCTGCAGGAATCCCATGTAAATCATTTTATTTGTTTACCCTCCACAAATAACATTTGATTTTTTTTTTAATTTGCACCCAAGTCGCTACATGATCTGTGAAAAGATAATAATCACTCTCAGTTTTCGTATACTGCTCTTATAAGAGCATTGACATCTGCTCCATACTATCAGCTTACCACCATTTATCATTTGTCTCGTTACTATAACATCTTGTCCAATCTTCCTATTAGCTCACCTAAAATCACTATTAAAATCTCCTGATATTATTTTTATCAATCACAGTTATTATTTCTTCAAACAAACAAGAACTCCTTTTAATTCCTGCCTACTCATATACCCCAATTAACCTAAAACATTATCCATCCATCTAATATCTCGATTTATTAAGTCTGACTATGTATACACATCCAATATTTTATTGTATTTTTTCTCAGAATACCCACCCCACGCACACAGTTAATTAATTAAATTCCAGATAATATTACCTCCCCATTTTATTTTTTTTTTACATCGCTATCCTGTCCTGTCTAGAAATATATTGTACCATATCATTCCATCTCATCCACATATAATTCAGCTTGCTAATCAAGATCTGCAGTCCTTTTTCTTATATTTAAGATACTGTTAATATTTATAGAAACTATCCTACAATTATTCATTTAATTTCTATTTAACTTCTGGGGTGATATTACCGAAACATTCATAATCTCCACAATTTCCTCAATGGTAAATTTTCCTCTAACCCTTCAATCTAATCCTATTCATCATCTTGTTGTCAAAGTTCTTTCTACATAACCACAAACACATTTTGGTTATGACCTGAACATTTTGCATTCCTATCTAAGCTATGCCATCATTGTTTTGTGGAATTCCAAACACATTACATTAACACACACTCTGTTAAATGTCCTCATGTATTTCAAGTCCCTTTTTATCTTGTCCTTCAATTTCATTATTCTTTTCAGTTTCTTCCAACATAGCAATTCCTTCATGTCAGTCAGACATTTTCACTATGCATCTGTACAATTTTGTTTTCTCATATGGGCTTTATCCCTAAATAGTTTATATATTATTTTCTTACATACATTAATTAAATGGGATGAACCCCCCCCAAAAAAAAAGTTATTGGTTGACACATATACCTTAATGTGCCCCTGAATCTTTTAACAAAAGTAGCACTAGGCAGATGTTTAACATTATTATTTTCCAGAACTTCTCCTTCCCAGCACTTATTGCACACATTTTTCTCAATGTTAACATTATTAAAGGTTCTCAGATGGCCACACAGTTTTCTTACATTGCTTTGTATTATCTTCTCCTATGTATTATGTTTTAAATTGCAAACAACCCATTTAACATCACCATTTCCCCAGAATTCATATAACATGTCTTTTTAACCTTTACTGTTCTTTCAGTTGCACTACATGTTTTAAATATTTTTTTACATTGTTTAATTACTAACCTTTCATTCTCCCGTTCGATCCTCGGCTGGGGTGCCTTCTGTGCGGAGTCTGAATGTCCTCCCTGTGGTCATGTGGGTTACCTCTGGGTGCTCTGGTTTCCTCCCACATCCCAAAGACATGCTGTAGGTGGATTGGACACACTAAATTGGCCCTAGGTGTGAGTGTGTGCATGTGTGTGCCTTCTGTGGAAGGTTGGGCACCGGGCTGGCAACTCGATACTGTAAAACTCCACTGCCAATCATGAGCGGACGGTGATCCACTGTGGCGACCCTAACCGGGAAAAGCCGAAAGAAGAAGAAGAAGAATTACTAACCTTTCAAAAGCTGCTATATCACTTTACTAATCTTTGATATTTATTTCCTTCTTGTATCAAATTTATAATTTAAGTAACCATTATCAACATCTCATTTACTTCTCTATATTGAACACCAGTTAACATCATCATCTGATGCTTGCTCTAGCACTTTCTGTATTCTTTAAATAAAATTCTCATGAATATTTTGTAATATGTATTTCCTAAGATTATTGGTCTCCAATCCTTTACATCTTTTCTGTCATCCTTTTCTTCCCATGTGAATGTTATCATCTTGCCACAGATTTCTTAATCTGTTTCCCCTTGGTTAGCTATCCATTTAATATATTGCAAAAAAATGGTCTTTCATCTTTATTCACATATTTATAAAAATATATAATATAGTCCATCTGGACCAGGTGCTGTTTATTTATTTATTTTTGTTTCTTGTTTTTCTTCCATTGTTTCTTACAATTCTTTTACCTTTCTTTCTTTTACTAATTCTTTTTTATGTTACATGTTATTGTGGTAACTTTCTACTTCCTTTTTCTACATCTTATAAACAAAGTTCTCAACTTCATCTATTTTTACTTCTTTTACTTTAACCTGTTTTCCTAGCTGTGGAGAAACTTCATTTTTTTCTATAAAATGCCTAAACATTAATAACTTGACTATTTCCTCTATTATTCATAAAACTTTTCTATCTCTAAATCATTTACATTTTACTCCCTTTTTCATATTGAAGATCGTTCAAAATGTTGGCATTTTTTTCTTCTTCTTCTTCTTTCTTTGTTTTCTTTCACAACATAAGCATGTCTGTTTATATTTTCTTTTCTATGCAGCCCAACAATAAAACCATTTTCTTTAATATTCACTAGTGGTCATATGCTCAAACCACAACTTCTCTTTTCCTTGTTTTCCTTGTTTTAATACATTAACGTCTGCTGTCACCCTTGCTATTCCTTTTCTTCTTTGATAATATTTTTGTTATCGCCATTAAAACCCCTATTGCTCTATGATCAGAAATCCTTGCAGTCTTCATACTTCATATTATTTCTTTCAAATCTTTTAAGTATAAAACAATCTATTTCCAATTTAAATATAACTCTCTGATAAGTCTAGCTTCTTTTTCCACTTAATAGTAATTACCACATTCAATAACGTCTTTCAAAACTTTTGTCTTGAGTTATCATTTCTTTCTTTCTTTAAATTATAATTATAGTCTCCTATCATAATTATTGACATGTTCATCGTCGCAACCTTTTTTTTACCACTTTCAACATTTGTTTCCTCTCTGCCATATTCATATATCCACAAATAACATACAGTCTTACTACTGTTTCACTTTTTTAAATCACATGCTCTCAGTCTCCTATGTATAACTATTAGCATAACCATTATTTTATTTCCTCACTTTTATCATAACAGCTATGCCTGAGCACATCCCATTACGTACTGAACAATAAAAAAAATCCTCTTGCATACAAATCTTTTTTTAGTCTTGCCTTTTTTTCTAATGCATCTTGTATCTAATAAATGTATTATATCCATGTTTGTTTTTTACACTATTGAGTTTTTGTACAGTCTCTAACTTCATTTCTACCATTTACATTTACTTCTTGCACTGAAACATTATGCTTTTTGTCTTTTTTGTATTCTTAATTTTTATAATTTTTATTTTGCATTTTTATACTACTACTCTTTTCCTAATATGTTACTTTCTTCTGCTGGTTTTCTTTCCATGTTTCCATAACTCCTTCTTATCTATTATAACTACTCAGTATATCACACTTATTTTGTATCTGTACTTCCACGTGTGTTTCTATCATTGTTTTAATATTCTGTATAACATCTTTATCCATCACTACTTCATTTTTTCCTCATCCCCAGCTGTAACTGTATTTACTCTTACAAAGAGTTTTTCTCCTTTAGCCTTTCTTCCTGGATCAATGGACAATCCATCAAAAAATGACCCATATCCGTACTTTTTCTATATGTAGGAAAATAATTTCTAGCTATAAGACCCATTTTTCCAAATTGGCTGCACATTTTCTTTTCACATTCCTGTACAAAAAGATCTGAACTACAATAAAAGGATGCTTTTAGCTGCTCAAAGTGTTTTACAGAACTTCTTTTTTCATTCATGCTAATCACATTTGAAACATGTTTAACCTTCCCTTCATACATATTCAAAGTTACCCAAACTTCCCATCTCCCTATCCACACATTTCTTGCTTCTTAAACTAGTTTTAGTTTCTTGCACATTGTCAAATTCAGTTAGAAAATACATTTTCAGTTCAACTCTTCAGTGTCAGTTGGTTTAACTTTAACTGTCTTTTTTTCCTCATTTGCAGTGCTAAATTTTATAAAATGCACTCTCTGCATGGGACAGTAATTCTTCCTTTCCCACTTCACATATAAACTCCTCTGCCATATCAAAAAAATCGAAAAGTAGTCTCATAAAAATGCTCTGTCCCTAAATGTATCAGTGCTCTAATAACCTGCTGTTTAAACCATATTGATACAATTATACTGTCAAGTATCTTATATACACCTATCTTTTCCTTAGTTTTAATCTTAATTCTTACCACTACCCAGTTATCCTCCTTCCTGTGATTTCCTGCCTGCTTCTTTATTTCTATTCTGGATGTTAGTCCTTTCTAATGCTGATATAAAAGTTAACCTTTCAGATGATTTCTTGTTGGAACTCTGTTGCTAGAGTATGCCCTTAAAATGTATTTTTCCACAAGCCAACCATGCTCTAGATAGTCTGCCTTCCTTCTCTGATTCCATGGCAGTGCTATCCTCTGCTCCCTTGGCAAGCACTCTTTCCACCATGTCATTCCATTTTACAGCATTTCCATTTTCTGAATTGCCCTGGTTCATTAAATCCACCAATAGTTGTATATCAAACCTTCTTCTTGCATTGTTGTCACCATGACTTCTTCATGATCTGAAATCACAGCACTCCGTATTTTCTCACTCCATTTCACTGAAAACACTTTTCTTTCCTCTTCCACTTTGGATATTTCTCCTCTCCACTGTAACAGCCTGCAAGCTCCACCTAGCATTGAAGAAAGAGTAGGGGAAGTTCCCTCATACCCTGTTCCAATTTTCACTAGTCAGTATGAGTACCACCTTGGGTCTCCCTAAAAAGAAAAGAAAACCCTGGCCTAGTAGAACAAACAACACCAACAAAAGAGTAAATAAGTAAATAAATACAATAAAAACAAATAAAAAGCCCCATCAAATTGTGACAGACAAGCCATTTTATGTATATAAACAGACAATACTTGACAAATCTGTGAGGTGTAGGCTGGGTACTTCTGAGGAATCAAACCAACCCAAAGTTTGCCCTGTCCTTTTTAAATGGTAAACTCACAGGATTACTTTTTTTGTTTGTTTGTTGAATGTGACTTAAGGTGCAGACATTGCCGCTTGCTATCTATTGAGGTAAAAACCTAATGCATCAGAGATAATTCTTGAAAGTCTTGGAAGCAAGATCCCTTTAATGTACATCTTCATTACAGTTACCTATGTTATTGAAAAGCAGTTAGAATAGCTACCAAAGCAGCTAAAGCAACCTATCTCAGAAAAGGAAAAATTCTGTTTCCTTTGCCTCCAAACAATTTTGAAAGGAGTTTAAAAATGTATGGGAGGATTTTCAGATGAAAGTTACTGAACTATTACCCCTCAGCAAAAATGGTTCAGACCTCACTTTTCCATCTTTACAGTCTCTCTCTCTCTCTGTATATATATATATATATATATATATATATATATATATATATATATATATATATATATATATATATATATATATGTATATATATATATATATATATATATATATATATATATATATATATGTTTCTTTTTGATAAGCCCTAACCTTTTTTAAACAATCCATTATAGGCCTCTTGCTAAAGATTACAGGCCTGTCTTTATATTATGCCCTTTGACCATAATCTTTGAAAAATTGCTATGTAAATAAACGATTGAGCCCAACAATAGTTGTGAGCTACTTTTTAATCAGTACCATAACTTCTGCAAGAATATTAGTACAATGACAGCATTAAATACTGCTACTAACAACATAGACTGCAGTACAAATGAAGGTTTTCTTATTGCTGTCCTATTTGTAGATGTGCCAGTGACAAATGAAACAGCTAATTTCCCCAGTTATTTTAATAAACTAAATTTTAGTAATAATACCCTAACATGGATTAAAAGATACCTGATAGAATATTCCACGTGTTTGCAAATAACTCCTTGATCAAAATATACACCCTTAGAATGGTGTAGCACAAGGCTGAGTTCTAGGTCTCTCTCTCTTTATAAATGATACAACCTATGCTGTACTTAGACATTGTTATGTATTTAAACAATTTATTCCTCATTGATTCTGCAAACTTTACTTTTGTCGGCATGTATGATTTGGAGGTGTTTAGGTGAATTGGCAGTGGAGTGTTTAACTAGATTGTTTTAATGAAATCTTGGAAAGTGAGAGGATGCCTGAGGAATGGAGAAAAAGTGTTTTGGTACCAAATTTTAAGAATAAGGATGATATGCAGAGCTGTAGTAACTACAGAGGGATTAAATTGATCAGTCACAGCATGAAGTTATGGGAAAGAGTAGTGGAAGCTAGGTTAAGAAGGGAGGTAATGATTAATGATCAGCAATATGGTTTCCTGCCAGGAAAGAGCACTACAGATGTGATGTTTGCTTTGAGAGTGTTGGTGGAGAAGTGCAGAGAATGTCAAAAGGAGTTGCATTGTGTCTTTGTGGATTTAGAGAAAGCATATGACAGGGTGCCTAGAGAGGAGTTGTGGTATTGTATGAGGAAGTCGAGAGTGTAGGAGAAGTATGTAAGAGTGGTACAAGATATGTACGAGGGTAGTGTTGCAGCCGTGAGGTCTGCGGTGTGAGTGACAAATGCATTTAAGGTGGAGGTGGGATTACATCAAGGATCAGCTCTGAGCCCTTTCTTATTTGCAATGGTGATGGTCAGGTTGACAGACGAGATCAGACAGGAGTCCCCATGGACTATGATGCTTGCAGATGATATTGTGATCTGTAATGAGAGTAGGGAACAGGTGGAGGAGACCCTGGAGAGGTGGAGATATGCTCTAGAGAGAAGAGGAATGAAGGTCAGCAGGACTAAGACAGAATATATGTGTGTGAATGAGAGGGAGGATAGAGGAATGGTGAGGATGCAGGGAATAGAGGTGGTAAAGGTGGATGAGTTTAAATACTTGGGATCAATAGTTCAGAGTAACGGTGAGTGTGGAAGAGAGGTGAAGAAGAGAGTACAGGCAGGATGGAGTGGGTGGAGAAGAGTGTCAGGAGTGATTTGTGACAGACGAGTACCAGTAAGAGTGAAAGGGAAGGTCTACAAGAGGGTAGTGAGACCAGCTATGTTATATGGGTTGGAGACAGTGGCATTGACAAAAAGGCAGGAGTCAGAGCTTGATGTGGCAGAGTTGAAGATGTTAAGATTTG
Source organism: Protopterus annectens (assembly GCF_019279795.1). Classification (NCBI taxonomy): domain Eukaryota; kingdom Metazoa; phylum Chordata; order Ceratodontiformes; family Protopteridae; genus Protopterus; species Protopterus annectens. Next base: position 1,484,890,384 of record NC_056728.1, on the reverse strand, counting down.
CACTGGGTGTGGCAAAAATGGATAGGATTAGTAATAAGTATTTTAGAGGGTCAGCCCAGGTTGGAAGGTTTGGAGACAAAGCCAGAGAGGCAAGATTATGTTGGTTTGGACATGTGCTGAGGAGGGATGCAGAGTATATTGGGAAAAAGATGCTAAGGATGAAGCTGCCAGTTAACAGGAAAAGAGAAGGCCTAAGATAAAGTTTATGGATGTAGTGAGAGAGGACATGCAGGTAGTTGGTGTGACAGAGCAAGATGCAGATGACAGGAAGAAATGGAAACAGTTGATCTGCTGTGGCGACCCCTGATGGGAGCAGCCGAAAGAAGAAGAAGATTCTGCAAACTTTACCATATACCTTAAAATCAAACTGCAGGCTAGTTTCAGTAGCCCCTGCATCTTGCTATACAGTAGCATATTACTAATCAGCCCTAAGAAGTATAATGTTATTATATTTACCTATCCATGAAAGTTAATAGATGTTCCCTACTCTTAATATGAGGTAGCACTGATAATGCTTTCCCTAACATATCTGAACAAACATATGTTAGACTCACATTTGATCCTTCAGCATCCTTTGCACATCATACTGATAGCATTTTCTGCAAAGTGTTTGCCCACCTAATGCTTTGCTGCAGGATTTCCCATACCCAGACACCAGACATTTATAGAGCATTAGCTAGAAATGTTCTTATACAAAATAATGGAGTATGTCTCCATTTTTAAACTTCTTTTCAAGTGCAAAGCCCTCATATGGTACATGTTGCTAAAAATAATATATATATATATATATATATATATATATATATATATATATATATATATATATATATATATAGATATATATATATATATATATATATTTGTGTTGCTGACAGAAAATCATAAGTAAAACTGTGAACAGTCAGCACATTTCAACTGCTTAGAGTACAAAATTGTATGACATTGCTACTTAGGACAATGATTTTAGAAATGGTTTTGCTTTGCCAGTTGCCACACTCTACCCCAAAACAGAACTAATTATCAGGCAATAGACTTACTCATTCTAGCCAGGATGAAGCCCTTACTTTAATCAGAACAGGGTGAAATGGCATTTAGCAGGATTAGTGCAGTCACATGGAATCATCTACACACGGTCATAAAGAAACAGATTATACTAAACCCTTTAGGCTGAGCTGAAAGAGTATCTTTCAAAAAAGAGTCCACTTGTATATTCTGTTTAATGGACTAATTTATTGTAAGCATTTTCACTAAGCACAATCTCATCATTTGCCAGTTATGCTCTTTTGAAGAACTCCAAACATTTTCAACTGATTGTATTCTACTTGCTCTTTGTACATCCTATACAATATGCATTCTCTGTCTTTTGCAAATACGATGGGCCGGATTCACGAAACCTCCGTGTAAGACTTAATATGTCTTACTCGGAGGCTGCAGTTGAACGTTATGATGTCAGCATGCCATGCATATTCATGAGGGCATGCTGAATCATACCCTAGGCTAATACGGTCCATGTAGGAAAGTAGGGAGCATGTCCGAATGCCAGGTACTGCAAAGGGACATGCCCCCAGAAGAGTCAAAGGCCTGAAAGTAAACACCCACGAGCGAGTCCTTAGAAATGTCAAGGAACACAACACCACACATCCCCACAGACTAAACCCTACTGAAAAATGTGTAAAACGTAAAAATAGCAGTTTCATTTTTTTTTTTTTTTTTTATTTAACATTTGTTGACCGGGAAAGTCCGACTAGGTTCCACAGAGCCTGTTTTCAGCGGAGGCCCGGGGAGAAATGCTCCAGATGCACGTCTTTGGAATGTGGGAGGAAACCCACGCGAACACAGGGAGAACATGCAAACTCCACACAGAAGGCACCCCAGCCGAGAATTGAACCGGAGAACATCTTGCTGTGAGGCGACAACGTTAACCGCTGCACCACTGCGCCGCCCTATAAATTCAAAAATGTTTGCCCGCATTTGCGCTCATTTGCATGGGTATGCCCTTCGCTCAGCCACAGTTAGCAGACATTGAAAAGCATATAAGATCTAACATATGGAAATTAAGCCAAGTAACAATAGTGTAGCGGTAGAGACTTTGGCCAAAGAGGAGGTAGTCACGGTTCAAGCCCCCACAACATCATTCACCATTTTTATTTAAATAAGTATGAAACAATCCCCTGACATATATATATATATATATATATATATATATATATATATATATATATAAAACTATAATTTAAGTAAAATGTAATGAAATGGGCCATGTATTTGTGAAGAAATCCGACAGAATAATTTATAAAAAAAGGATTATAATTGCCCATAGCTGAGCAATGCTTTAGAAAGCTGCATATGAGTGCCCGTAGGTGAGCAGCGCTTTAACAAGCTGCATATGAGTGCCCGGAGGTGAGCAGTGCTTTAACAAGATTAATATGAGTGCCTGTAGCTCAGCAGCTCTTCACCCAGCATGATATGAGTGCTCATAGCTAAATAAAGCATTACCCAGCATAAGCCGTTTGCACGGAGCTGCGCAGCGCGCCAACCAGCTTACCGGCAGGCAACATTGGGCAAGCTGTATCAAAGCCGCCTTTACACAGACACACCTCCCAGCCTGTCTAGACAGTAGTAAAATAAAAAAAGCAATGCCAAGGGTCGAACCCTGTGATACTGTGCACCATAGTCAATGTACTGAACCACTAAGCCATGACAGTTGTACAGAGAAATACAGTATTAGCATATATATAGGAATGAATGAAAATAGGACCATGACAAAGCAGGTTTGCTTTAAGCTGATAAATATCCAAAATGGCCAATCAGAGATAAGTGCGGGAAAACCGGCATATATAAGCCCCATAGGCGGGAATACACACTATAACTGATCGTGGTACCCATTTGCAGTCAGGATGGCAGGTGCAGGAGTGGGAAAATACTTTAGAGCACAAAGGTGGGGTGTTGAGGAGTCAAAATATATGGTTTGGCTCCTAGTCCATAATCATGAAGCACAACTCATGTAGGGCCAGGTTCAATGGGGAGCGTACAAGGCAGAGGCGTGGAACCGGTTGGCACATGATCTCACCAGTGCCACAGACATTCCGAGGACTGATGAACAGATCCATCACCACCATGTGGACCTAAAGCGACGTAAGGAGGACCAACTGAACCGTTGGAACCAGGGGGCCCGCCAAATGCCCAATGCCCCACTACTGAGTAAGTATCCATGTAATTACGTATGTAAGAAATGCTATCCTAGCCTATAGTATGGAGAGGTATGTTCCAATATTCCTTCATTTATATTACAGCTGCAGGTGTCCGTTCCGCGAATCAGCGAGCCTATGCTGATAGGCTGCTGACGTTGCGCCACCAGGCAGGCTAGTAATTATTTAGCTGGTATTGTTATAGAATATAAGTGAGACAGATTGTAAAAGAGTTCATTGTTGTAACCCAGTAATAAAGGTGAAATAAGCCTAGAATAAAGATTCTGCTAGTATTGTAAGATTAGATAAGTGATGCAGCCTGGAAAAGAGTGTATTGCAATCCAGTAATAAAGATTAAACAAGTCTCAAATAGAGTTTCCACCTGTATTGTAATATCAGATAACTGCTTCAGCCTGAAAATGAGTGGTAATCAATCAACAAAGGATAGACAAGTGTTGAATACATCCTTGTAAATTCTGCCATATGAAATAAGTGAGTCAACTGGAAAGGATTGTTGTAATCCAGTAATAAATGTTAATAAAGCCTAGAATTAAGTACCATTCTGAAATGTAAATATAAAATAAGTGAGAGAGTGTGAGAAAGACAGTTTGAAGCTACCAAGAAAGCTGTAATAAGTCTGGAATAAAGGTATACTGCAGTCATTACATAATATGAAATGAATGAGATATCCACAACCAAAGAGTGTAATGTCTTAAATAAAGTACAGAACCTGGACTGTGTCCGTCCCACAATTTGGATATGTTACTGTACCCTTGCATTATGGAGATAGTATGGTTGTATGAAATGCTGAACATCCACAGTTGTCTAGACCCATATAAATCAAATGTAGCAGGATGCTGTACCTGAACACAGCCAGATATGAACATATATGAATAAAAATGGAATGTATATTAATGTAGCAGTAATATCCCCATCACCAACATTCCTAAGATTACATACAGGAAACTGTACTAATACATGTAGGGGATATATATCTGCATCTACTAGGAATGTACAGTATATGTATAGGTAGTGTAAGTTGTTAATGTAATATTTCTCCACCCTACCCTATTTTCACAAATTATGCCATTCCACACCAAACTGGGTATGTGTATTCACAATTAATTCCCATGGTCATTTGTCCTGTTGGTTCATACATATCTGCATGTACGTTGATGCATGTGCCCTGTTCACATATCCAAACCTGATGGCCTGTTGCCATCAATCAACCCTGCATGCTGTTGGAATGTGCACTGTTGTTCTAAATATGCATGTGTTATGCTTGCTGCTTAATGTTCGGAATTCATGGGTGTTTGTTTAATGGGAATACTGATGCATGCTGTTACAACTAATTTTGAATGGTGTTGTTTGTTACTAACCCAAAATGCCATAACATACTGCTAAACATAGGACAACAGGGAAGGCGGGTTCCAGCGGACCCACCTCTCCCACCCCAGCTGGCGAGTGCACCTGGCACCAGTGCCCAGGCCGAGACCTCCTCCTCCGGTGGCCCTGTGCCACCTTCGGGTGGAAGCACTGCAGGGGATGGGGCTCACCCCCCCTCTGCAAGCGTGGCCGGAGGAGAGCCTCCACTCACCCTCCATAGGGTCCGGTCTGTGGTGCGTAGTGAGATTAGGCGTTCTGTAACTGATCCCCTATGCCAGCTCGAGGCAAGAGTGGCACAATTCATGGATGTGCCTGCCCGTCCTATCCAGCCCCCAGCACAGCCCCGGCCTGGGCTGTGAAGGCGCAGTGGTAACTGCCCATGGGTGGGGATCTCAGTTCCACTGTTGCCATCTGTGGGCTCATGGGCTCGCGATATCCAAACATCCGTCCCCGTCAATTGTATTTACCCCCCACATGTGTCATACTCCGCCCCTGTATGCGTCTTGTTTGCCTTGTCTGTTAACCTCCCCAGCCTACCTCCCCAAATATACCTACTTCCTGTACCTCACATTCCACTCTCACCTGAAAAAATATAAAAAAAGGGCACTCTGTTTCCACAAAAAAATTACGCCCCATACATAGCTGCCCAATTCGCACACATGTCCACTGGACATGTAAACTGATAATTCTAATTGGCAGTACAACATATTTTGTTGTCCTCACCCCTCTCTCAGGGGTGGAAGGTTTCAAATTTCACACCAAATTTCAAACATATGCACAGCTGTTGCTGATAAAGAATTGGGCAGCTATGGACCTTCCCTACATCCTTCCTGCACATCCCGAGCTTGTTTTCCTACTGTCCTACCCTCTTTGTGCCCCCTTTTTCACCACTTTCCTATTTCCCATTTTCTTTTCTTTAAAAGAAAATAGCGCAGGTGTTAGCGGGAGTAAGCACTTTTAAGCAGTAGTCAGTGGGTTTGCGCTTGTGTGTGCTTAGCTAAGCGTCACGCAAACTCACGCAAACCCGCTTACAACTGCTTAAAAGTGCCTTAGTCACTCTGTATGACAAGGCCTGTAGTCTGCTCATCAGCAAAATAAAATACCCCTGTCAGTCTCGAACCCTGGACCTTGAAAACACTAGTCTGCATGAATTACCACTGAGCCACAGCAGATATACAAGAACTTGGTGCTGAAAGAAATATATCATGAAATACAAGGAGTGAATGTAAAGGGAAAATAGGAAGGCCATTACACAAAGCTTGTTCTGTGTATCTTTACTGGCAATTCTTGTGGAATTGCATTAAATTAGTGTGAGAAGAGAAACAGCCATGCTAGTAGGTAATAATGTTACAGTAGCACCTTACAAACCCCACACAGTATCAGAGCAGGATAAACACCACCATATTTGAATAGGTAAGAGGCCAGACCTCCCAACTGTGACTGATTTACAGGGATGTCACTGATTTACAATCAACTGTTACCTGTGCCCCACTGACTCCCTGTGAAATGTACTAACAGTAGGCGGAAAGGTGGGGAATCCCACGTAATGGTAACTATCAATAAGTTAAAGTAGACACTACTTGCATGTCAGAAATGGTGTAGTAATACATATGCTCAAAATACCCCACAGTCACAACTGCAGAATATCTGAAATATATCACGGGTGTATCCCACTGATATGTACCTTTCCCTGAGGCTGGTCAAATATATACCTGAGAGTATTTGAGGCCTGCAAGTGTCAGAAACACACAGGCATATCAGCCTGTCTGCTGTTACATACTCTGTGAATAGCTGTAGAATTACTTCCACAAGCATGCCCGTATGTAGGAGTACAACACAGAAATATCAAAGGATGTAGCCATCTAACATATTAATGACAGTATAGCAGTTCACAAGCACTGCATGTGCCTGATATTCATAATTGTTAGTACAATATACTTAGTTGTCCTCACCCCTCTCTCAGGGGTGGAAGGTTTCAAATGTCACAGCAAATGTCAAACATATGTACAGCTATTGCAGTTAAAGAAATGTGCAGCTATGGACCTTCCCTCCACCCAGCCTGCACATCCCTAGCTGGTGTCCCCACTGGCTTCCTGCTTCCTGCTTACAACTGTTTAAAAGTACCTTATTCACTCTGTATGACAAGGCCCTAGTACTGCTCAGCAGCAAAATAAAGTACCCCTGTAAGTGTCAAACCCCAGACCTTGGGCTCACCAGACTGCATGAAGTGCCACCAAGCCACAGCAAGCATATAAGAACTTAGTGTTGAAAGAACTATATCATGCATTACAAGGAGTGAATGTAAATGGAAAATAGAAAAGACATAGCAACACATTCCAGTAAAGACAAATATCAGGCATTCAAGGAGTGAATGTAAAGGGAAAATTCAAAAGCCATAGCAACACATTGCAAGAACTATTGTTGTATGCCAGTTAATCATCAAATCCCACAGGTAAGTACATACTCCCATGTAAACAGTGTTAGCATTAGCAGATGTGAGTTAACATAAACACTGAGAAGAGTGAACTGGAAGAAGCAACAGCCAGGTTTCAGTACAACATGCATTTCAGTGGCTACAACACAGCGTTAGATATGAGAGATATACCAACCTTCTGACTCACACAACAGTGTCCACAGCAAACCAGCATGGTCCCCACCTTCCAAAACTGTAGGTTGTAGTGTGTGGCATTGAAAACAGCATGCAGTGCAGGTATATATCATGTGGTGTTGAACTTCTGTGGGACTGAGCCAGTGAGGCCTGCTACAGCTATATGGCCTGAGGACAGCATAATGCATTATGCACAACACTGTGCAATATCATTACAGAATGGTATGTCTCACAACTGATTCAGAAGTGATATTCCCACCATGAAAGGTGGGCAGTCTATGTGCCTACATGTGCATGTATATGTACAGCAATGGATGTTTAGAAGTGTGTGTGTGTGTATGTATATATATATATATATATATATATATATATATATATATATATACATATATATATATATATATATATATATATATATATATATATATATATATATATATATATATATATATATATATATATATATATATATATATATATATATATATATATATATATATATATATATATATATATATATCTATATATGTCTATATATATATATATATATATATATATATATATATATATATATATATATATATATATATATATATATATATATATATATATGTACATAGATAGAGAGGTATGTACAGATAGATAGAGATATATTGATAGATAGATAGAATATGTATATACATATAGATATAATAGATACATACATATATAGATATATATGTAGATACATATATACAGACAGATATGAATGTATAGATATATATATATATATATATATATATATATATATATATATATATATATATATATATATATATATATATATGTATATATATATATATATATATATATATATATATATATATATATATATATATATATATATATATATATATTGATATATATATATATATATATATATATATATATATATATATATATATATATATATATATATATATATATACATATATATATATATATATATATATATATATATTTATATGTAAATGTATATATATATATATATATATATATATAGAGAGAGAGAGAGAGAGTGAGAGAGGGGGACATGGGGGCAGATGTACTGCAACAAGTGCCTGGTGACCAAGGCATGGACTGAACACCAGTGTTGATACTGCAGTGCCATACCCCATTCCAAAACATGTTACCCACTAACTACCACATAGGTGGTTGCCCGCCTACCACTGGAGGTGTTAGAAGGGAACATGGGACACAGGTGTACAATAGCCTCCCCTTTGATATCTACAGTGGCACACTAGTCTTGTAATCCCTGTACATGGTACGTGTCATCACAAAAGGTGTGTCAGCTAGGGAAATGTAAGTCAGTGTACCCCTCTACACCTCACAATGTCCTATGCAGTATGTACCTCCCATGAGAACTACAGCAAGTGGAAAGGCCACAGACATACCTAACAAAGACTGATAATGCGCTCAAACACATTCTCTATGCAGACTGACTCTCAAAACCACAGCTAGAGTGCCTTGCATACTTCCTACACAGAGGTTACCACGGCTGGACATACACAGTTATGTCACACCCATACCAGTTGGCCAACCACCATGGCAACACCTCACAATCCGTCCAGCCTACATGACCTAGGGCCCTAATCCTTGTCACCACACTAAACAGCACATGCTGGAGGTACAGGTTTTTATACACAAATATGCCATACCCTGGAGTAAACCACCCAGCATTAACAAACAAGGCTCCTTATTAGTAGATGTCATACATACCCCTGATGAATGTTATGGAGATAGGCAATATGCTTTGTGAGTCACCTCTGTGTAACCGTTTCACAGGAGCAAGTAAAATCACATTACATGTGTCCCAAAGGGTAGGGTAGCATATGGCTAGGCTGCCCTAGGCCCAGGGCCAATAGCATAGTACCTACCTATGACACAATGCACACACACATGTACTCAGTGCAATACCAGCTATGTGACATTGAATGAGTGTGACACTGATTGTGTGCAAGGTCTGTAAAGGTGTGATAGCTTAGTGTGAGTTTGTGTCTGTCATGGTAGTTGGTGTCCTTGGTGTGAGGCCAGAGAAAGATGTGTCAGTTATCGGGATGCAAACATAGTAGATTGGCATATGTTGTGCCGTACTTCCCTGTGTACGACTGCGGTGTCCCATCATAGGCAGAAGCAATACATGTATGCTCAGTAAGTGGTACTGCTGTTGAATCCAGCTCACATATGAACTGTTGTACTACCTGATGTTGTAGGCCTAAACACTACAGTATGGTGTATGTTCACATTCCCTGGTAACACTGCCTGGTGTGTTTCCTGTAGTCTGCACAGATTACATACCTCATGCATAGGTATCTGTAAGTAGGGGCACACAGTACTATAAGGTACACAGTTAATGCTCATCTGTGTTGTCATACATTTGTGTGTTGTATGTATGTGTAATGTGTGTGTAGTGATGCCTGTACCATGGCCACAATCACATGTGTGTTACAGGGTATGTGTGTGTACCTGGCAGCATGTATACTCTGTGATAGCAGTATGCTGGCTATAGTAACAGCTGTGCACATATGCCAGGTAGGGGTATGGCATCAAAGACTAGGGTGGATTACCATTGAAACTGTAAATGTGCATTGCATTCATTGCACAAGATGACAATATTCTTCATCCATTAGTTTGATACGTACCCCCAGTGTGAGGTTGTGCATTGTATCCCACACAGTGTGCCGAGTGCTTGTGTATACTAGTTTGTTGTATGGAGTGTGGCAGGCACTGTCAGACAGTTGTGGGCTGAGCACTGATATGTGGTATCGAACATGTGTATCCCCTGATAGACAGACAGATGCTATATATGGCAGTTAAGAGATAGTACATTAGAATATTAAGTGTGCCACATGACTTGCTCACATATTTTTCTTTTCCTTCCAGGGTGATGGTGCATCAGCGAAACCCACCTTATACAGCAGCAGAGGATCAGGAGATCCACCAGAGCCTGGTGCAGAATTACTGTGTGCTGTTTTCCAGGACCAGCCAGAACCAGCATGAGAGGGCTGCACTGTGGCAAGATCTTGTCCGTTGGGTAAATGACATAGGCATGCATAACCAGACATATGAGCAGGTACACCATCACTGCTGTGATTTAATTAGCCGTGTCCGGCAGCGTGCGTCTGATATCCACAGACAACAGCTTGCCACAGGCAGTGGGGTACCTATCCAACCCCCCTCACCAGTGTGGAGGAGCACCTCCTAAGTGTTGTGGCTCCAGGCCAACAACAGCAACATCCACAAACATGTGTCATCATGGAGGCCGGAGCACCCCAGCATGTTGAAATGGAGCGTGCAGGTAACATGCCATATCTGTAGTTGACTGTTCTCTGTACTAGTAGTTTATGCGTGTGTGAGATGTGTACTGTTTGTGTAGCTGTTAACCTACCTATTCTTCTGCAAGATTGATATTCTGAGCATAATCTGTACACCTGTGAAAGCCACCTGTTGTACTA